>NW_015112916.1:20536-30633 GCF_001443285.1 Poecilia latipinna
ACACACACACACACACACACACACACACACACACACACACACACACACACACACACACACACACACACACACACACACACACACACACACACACACTCACTCACTCACTCACTCACTCACTCACTCACACCAGCTGTGATTAACCTAACAGTCATGTTTTTGGACTGTGGGAGGAAGCCGGAGTACCCAGCGACAACCGGAAATATACAAATCCCATGCAGAAAGACCCTGGACTGGGAATCAAACCCAGGACTTTCTTGCTGCAAGGCTACGCCACTGTGCAGCCCCCATGCTGTATTTATTTTAACATATTTTAAATATTATTTAACATAAGAACATATGTATATTTAAAATGTTGGTAGTGCAGCACAAAAAGTGATTGGCCGAGTAAAGAAAAAGTACTGTGAACAAATCTGTGTCAACTTCACTTCAAATCAACAGTTAAATGATTAAAATTTTGAGTGTCCCAACTAGAAAATCAATTGAAACTAATCAGAATTGGCTTTAGAACGGATACCGCAGGCTAATAACAGTTTTGAGGCAGCCTTCCTTAACCTCAGCCTATATTAAGTAACTCATAAAAAAAAAGAAGAGTTCAAGTTACAAAATCTGAAATGTATGACATTCAAGCCTTTGACATTGATTCAGCAGTAAACGATACCATTTTTCTTCATTTAAAATCTAAAAATAAGCTAAAAAGGGATCCAAGCAAAAAATAAATTAATTAAACCCACCTCCACTGCAACTATCTTCCTGCCAGGATGTTATCTTCTTCTATGATGACAACATCCTGCTTTGTTCACTGCGACAGACATATTCTCTGTCATGGTCAACACAGGCAATGCAACTGAAATTGCTAAAACAACATTTTGTTCAACAGGCATAGGGATGGGTCGGCGTCCTAACTCTGCAATAAACCTGATAAACTTCAAAGAGAGTAAAGTCTCTTCAGTCATATTAGTGTCCTAAATATGCATGACTTTTAAAAAGAGGAAATCATTTACAGAGCTGGAGTGAATATAAAAACTGTGATAATTATGGACTGCTGTGACAAAAATAGATTGTAAACAATTTGGAAATTAAGAATGCTGCAGCAGACTACACCGAGCTGCACAGCTGTAACATTGAAGGCAATGTGAGGAGTAAAGATGATTCTCACATTTCCTCTAATACCATCATTTGTCTCCTCATCCTCCCTTCCACTTGGCTGCAGCATACCAACAGCAGCAGCCCTCTGCAGGGCCTTGGCAGCAGTAAGGCACTATTTACCACTGCTGGCTCGCTTAGAGACTTTTGAATGGAGCTTCAGATTCAAGCGGCGGCGGCGGCGGGATAATAGGCCCCGTTCAAAAACCGCATCCTGAGGGTATCAAGTCACCCGTCTCCATCTTTACGACGTCATCTGTTTTTCTTTTTGTTTTTTTTTAAAGCATGTTCCCTCTACCCCCTGGCCCCCAATCTTCCTTTAAAAAAAAATGAGTTCATTCAAGACAACTGTACATGTTTTCTTTTTTCCATGGCGATGTTATTTAATGTGTGCACCTTCTTCCTGCTTCTTGTCCTGAACTACTTCTCTCACTATTTATTGGACTTCATAACGTCTGTTTTTTTCCAATGTGCTTCCCCCCCCCGCCCCAAAGCTAATGGCCTCTAATGAATGCTTGGAGAAGCCACACTGTGCTCCAGGACCACTCTGCTATGATGCAACGGGAAATTACTGACTAACCACCATCTCAATGGCAACTAATGGAAATAGGAGCACCATGCTGAACAGGGTTCCAACATGTTGCTGGAAGCAGACGCACATTAGCACATTTCACTGTCGAGTCTCTCTTTCTCACCTGATGTTGCCACTATCTGAGTCTTCGTCGTCTTCTTCCTCCTCAGTCAGCCTCTGTAATGAGCTGCTGACCCACATCAAGTGGTTTTTCAAGCTCTCCTGAGGCATCTCTGAAAGAAAAAAAAAAACGTACATTAAACTGATGCAATTGCTATTTGTGTTTTTAAAAAAAGGAGAGAAATACGTCTAACTAAATTTTACTCTAAGATCACGATTAGTGTGAATGTTCTAATTTTTTTTTTATTTCCAGTACACTTTTTGCCACTTAACTACTTCTGCATACTATGTGTTATTTCAACCATTCAACTATTACCTTATTCCGATCGTTCAGACTATGTATTTATAACTGACATCTTCTGTGTTTTATGAAATATTCAGCTTTTTGCAATCATTTTTGGCCTCTCTGAAGTGCACAGAACATCCCATAATTTCTTTTTAAAAATCTGCTACAACCTCATTCTATCCCTCATTCCTTCCCTCCTTCCACATCTCAGTACAAACCTAAATCCATCCCTTTTTCCAAAGCTAATTCAAACCCTCCTTCCAACCCTGCTTAGCTTTGTAAACAATGTTCTGCACATATTTCTAATAGTCTTTGGCTGGGATTTTTGCATTGACTGAAAGTTTTCCCTTCTCTTCTACAGTTTTCTTTATGTGCATTTCGCAGGCTTTTGCCTTATTCTGCTGGTTCTTCCCATTTCTTACATTTCAGCACATCCTCTGCAGTTGACTTCAAATGCTTCTGTAGTTTTCACTTAACATATTCAGCTTACAGCCCTCACATTGCATTTTGAAAGGAAATGCAATTTTTTTCTACTTTTAATTACAATTTATACATCCTTTGTATCCCACCTCTGAGTACAAAATGAAGCTGATGCTTCTTACCACGGTCTAGTGAAAGGAATTGTTATTGAACATTGTAAAGACAATTTATCTCCAATTACAGGAATAAACTTAACTACAACACAACCTGCAACTTGTTTACAGATTGAAAGTGGACAAAATAGCAATGGCTTGGTAATAAATGGGAGTATAAAGTGGCAAAGGACTAATTAATGCTATTTCTCTTGTTTAAGTTGCAACTCTTTCATTATTGTAAGTAAATTACTTATATTGCTGCTTTCACAGTGAAAATTCACAAAGTAGTTTGCAAAGACTGAGCAAAAAAAAAATAAAACATGGCTAAAACGACAAAAAAAAAAAATTAAAAATGAAGCTGATGCTTCTTACCACGGTGTAGTGGAAGGAACTGTTATTGAACATATCTAAGGAGACTCTAAATTCAAGGATACTCGAATGTTATGTCTTCAGCTTGTTTTGTTGTTTCATTGTTTTTTCTGTTGTTATTAAAAAGAAGAAAAGAAAACAGCTATCAAGTTGTGTTGATGACCAGAGTAGAGTTAGGAACTGCATTTTGGGAAAATGCTTTTCCTGTAACAAGGACATCTTCCCACACAACAAGATGACATTTCAGCTCGACAAACAAACTAACAAAGATCTGAGGGTCTCCTTGGGGTAAGTATTAAGAATGCAATGCTATTTGTGTATTTATGACTTACACAGGATGCGTGAAACTTGGATCCTTCACCTTTTTACAATATCATTACTATTCAGTCCCTAGTGAAATATTACCTTTCACCACAAACACACACACACGCGCACACACACACACAGAGTAATAATTAACTGTGATTTCTGGCAGGGCTTCAGTGTGTCCCTAAATGGCTCCATTCACGTAAATAATTCCTGCCTGTGGGCCAGTCTGGGCATACACTGATAAGCAGCACTCCTGCACTCACCTACTCTGCATCTCTTCAACCGTACACATTCCCCCACATAGAGCTGTTCATACTCCAACACTTACTCAATGCAGTTAAGCCTCTCTGTGTAACTATTATCAAGCCCATGAGCTGGCAAAGCAAATGATTAAACCTGTGTATCGATCTTGGAGAAGTAATGACACCTCACGTCATAGTAACTTCGATGTCTGACAAAAATAGTTACTGTATAAGTATGTGACATATAAAGACACAAACTTGAAGAAAAGCTGTTTACGCACTGCCAAATAACACTTTATTACACTATTAGTCACACTGGAGAGTTTTGTGGATTTTTCCCAGGAGTTAAGGCAGACAAACTCAGTGAGGATGTATGAGCACACTGACCTGAAGGCATGGTAAAGAGAGGAATCAGAAGACTTGGAGGGGACTGTGGGAAGAAGGCTTTTAAAGATGCAGATGGCTGAAATAGAGGGAAAAATGTTTTAACTGAATAGTGGAGATAAGACTTCACGTCACTTTCTGCACCCTTCAAATGACATCCTGAAAGGTAGGGTGATAATGCTGGAGCAAATGTTGGAGCGATGTGTCGTCACATTGCTCCAAATAGAAATTTGGACAACAACAAATGAAACAGAGGTCTATACAAACACCATAAGTCTTCCATCGGCTCTGATTGCTCCTACCGCAAATATCAATATTAAAAATCTAGGCTTTTCCACTTACACATTTTTAGATTTTTTTTTGTATAAGTTGAATCAAATTGTATACATTTATTTTGAAAATGCACATAACACATTGTATTTGAACTGCTGCAGTCTATCCTCGTAGTCCATGGAATCTCTAAGACTAATCAATCGCCTCTGATATGTTTAGTAGACACAATCATGTAAACTGAACATATCTTTAAAAAATAAATGTATCTTTTTAATAAAAAAAAATATAAAAAATGTCTAAAAACTGCTGTGTGTGTAAAGAAAAGACACTTGATGCAGTTGGTCATTGAGAGTTTCAAACATTTCTGCGTGCTACAGATAATTTCTGTTTCACTCTTGATTAAGCCAGGTTTTTAAATTCACACAGGCTAAAATAATCCAAAGTATGGAAATACTTCAAGTCAGACGACAATGAATGGAGGTTTGAATGTCCTGTAAGGCAAAACTTAAAAAAGTTTTGTTGAAAAAAATACTATTGAGGCTTTAAAAAGTAATAAAAAACTAATTGGAAACATAATCAGTTCAGTTTTGTGTTCCAATAACTGTATCTTCCATAAACCACAAAAAGTGACAAAGACAGTGTCTGAAAAAGAAAAAAAAAAGATTATTTCACATCTTTTCTTCCAATGCCACAAACTTAGATGGGCTCAAATTAAAAATCATTAACAGACATACCATGTCAGGGTTGATATTTTCCTGTTTCAGATTATTTCAATTGTGAATTTTGTAACATTTACACATAAAAAAAATAAAAATAAGACAGTTTTGGCACCTATTTCAGACCCACTTCAAAACTCGAAATTGAAGTTGACTAGAAACAAACAAACAAAACAAATCCAATGATAGAATTTAACTGAAACCAAAATTGTTAATGCCAGAAACATGAAACCCAAATTGTGTAGAAGTGATTTAAGGAACAAGAATGGCATCAGAAAATAAAGCAAGTATTTAGGAACTCAGTTTTAGTTTTTGCTTCTGGAAAAACAAAGGCATTAAATATGAAAAGAAACAGTTATCTATACTACATGGTTACATTTACCATACTTAGTCAAACCTACGAAAACAAATAAGCTATTTCCATATTTTTTTAATAACTTTTTAAAACTGTGCATCACCCTTGTACTTAGATAAAAGTTATGGAAAATATACAGCATTCACCTAATTGTTTCGTAGATAGTACATGGATTTTCAGAGTACCGCATTTACTGACTGCCTCTTAATATTTATGTATGATATGCAGGTGCCAAATAATTACAATATGGTCATACGTGACTTCTAATTGGATGATAAAGCAACAGAACCATGCTAAGGGCTGAAAGTTTCAAGCTAAAGCACACAGTGACACACCAGGGCAGCATATTCGCCAATCACTCCAGGTGATTATCTGGACAAAGGTTTTACGTGTAAATTAATCATTTGAATTCATTGTCAGTCGAGTAGAGGTGTCGGCTATGGGAGTGTAGTGTGAATAGTGGAGCTCTCAGTTGGAGATGAAGTGATAATGATGGTGAAGATTCATCAGCAGTGAATTTTCCTGCTGAGTGCAGGAAATTGTTCTCCACCTTAGGTGTTCGGCTAACCCTGTGGTGTAAAAATAAGCTTTTTTTTTCATTTACTTTAATAATGAATCATCTTCACTTACATTCTGAATTTTGTAGATTCTCTTCTCTCAAGTTACTAGATATTGAAGATGATTTTTTGCTTCAATTATGAAAAGGAGCTTAAACTGCAACGTCCTCACAAAAACAGTCTTCTGCACAATGATTATGCAAGGCTTTGTTGTCTGTTATTTTTGAGTTTTTCTAGGCTTTAGCTACAACAGATTATGTCCAAAATCTTTCCGCTTAACATATAGTGTGGCTTTCATCACACAACCAGACTTCATTCTCTAGCATGTAGGGAAAATAGAATGTAGTATCAAGAAAATATGGACATTTAATTTCCTTCTGCACATTATTTTCTTTAGCAGAGAAGTTTAGATATACAGATATTGTTGATTTTTGTGTTCATTCTGATTGCACTTATTAGTTTGTCATAATGCAATATCAATCTTTTTTACTCTTTCCCCTTTTTAATTTTTCTTCCATCTTTGTCACTATGAGAAAAAATAAAGTGCTTTACTGACTCTAATATTAAGCCATATAATAAGTAACAATGTGAGTCTCTTTAAAAAGGAGAAATAAATAAAAAATAAATAAAAATTGTCTTACCTGAGGCTGCAACCGTGAAAGCTCCATGAAGAAGCATTTGGTAAATGTTTGAAAAACATTCTTAACACGCTCATTCCTTTCAGTCTGTTTAAGAACAGTCCTGCCAAAAGTGGAAAAAACCCCAACATATAACTAAAATATTCAGCAAGAAACAAAGAAATAGACTATTGTTAAATGACATCTTAAATTCAAATTAAATCCACTGCACTTACCTGAAGATGTCATTTACAACCAGGAATACTGAACAATGTTGAGCACAAGCTTTAGGCTAAAACACACAAAAGGGGCAAACTTCACAAGCTATGGCCAGACATGTTAAAATGCATCTACAATATCAGCAGGTTTCAGAAAACAATGGCAACAATAAATCACTTTTTAACAAGAGTGCTTAACCACCAGGTGGCACTGTTGGACCATCTAAATGATTACATTTGAAATCATAGTTTCTCTGTTCTCACTTTCTCCTCATTAAACACTCAGTTTCCCACTCTGTCAAGCCTCCCTAACACTCCCACATACTCATTTTCTCATCTCCTCCTAATCCACACTCATCATGTGTTTCAGATTTAATACATTCTAAAACGCCCCAGTGCAAACATTTAACAGCTGTACTGTGCATGTCGCCGAGTCCCTAATTATCTGGCGCTTAATACGCAACACATATAATGCCATGTGGTTCACATGTCATATACCTCACAGGCTTTACCCCAGCAGAGCAGTACAATAAGAAGAGATGAATGCTTCTTAATGTTGTGCTTCCTCCTTTTTTTATTGTTTGTTTGTTTTCGCTTGATTTACTGGCAGCTGGTGGAAAAGCAGCGATTTGTGGTTTAGAAAGCCTTAAGAGTTGGGACTTCATATAGTGCAGGTAAAATATATAACGGACTCTATGTCCATATATGAACAAATGAGGAGTAACCTGATTAAATAGAGGGAATAAAACCGGACATACTATCAGTAACAGAGTTATTAAATGAAATGGACAAAAGACCAGGGTATGAGTCAAATTATAACAGAATTAAATAACAAATAGTTCCACCAAGTGTCCATACACTGTAATTACAACCACAAAATACTCCAAACTAGTTTTTACCTTCGTCTTATAAAACAAGACCAAGCAATTGCCCATTGCATGTCTCTGCTTGTATGCACATCAGAGATTAGTTACCAAATGGCTAGCATAAAATTGTACATCCTCACTTTCATTCATGGATGTGTGTGAAGCATCAAGGATCCCGACAGCTGCGTTTTTAGCATCCTCCTCCATACCTTACGACTAACACTTCACGGAGAGTCAATTACAGCACACAACAAACATCCTGTTTCTTTTTAGCAGTCTGGGGCAGGAAGTGAGTGTTTATTGTTATTGGGCCCTCTGCCTGGGTCAGAAGGCGGTAGGAAAAGCCAGAATGAGGAATGCGAACACATTTTTATGTTTCCTATTTTTGACTGTAGTATAAACAAGTTCGAGAAAGGAAGGCAAGCGAGGGGATGGACGGAGCCCAGACATCTCAGATTTCCTTACTTTTTATTTTTGTTTAGAAGTATCCCACACAGTCATATAAACAGACACATGAAACCTGAACCTCCCTTTTTCTTAATAAAAACACAATGCCAGATGTAATGTAATAATCAATACAATGTGAGTAGATGATGGACTGGATTAACACAAGGGCACATAATTAAGACCATACATGGGGCCCCAAGACACCAGATGAAAAGGAAAAATTCATCCTTCAGGTATCAACAACCGCTTTGTTACTGGTCAGTTGATTCCATTTGGAGACGCAGAGCGAAAACCTAATCTGAATAGATTAGGTTTTCGCTGATTAGTTCAAAGCTGATTAGTTCACTTACAACCAGGAGTACTGAACAATACTGAGCACAAGCTTTGGAATATTTTGTGGATATTCCATATGCTTTGGAATAACCATAAAATATTGTGAACGATCAAATAGTCTTAAGAATTCTGCAGTATTTATAAAATATCACATGATCATTTTAGGCATCGGTAATTGGAAAAACAACTCGAAACGATTGTATTGCAAAAATCTGCAACGGTATTTGTTGATAAATAAAAGCATTTCAGCTTGATCAGCCATATGTAAGGGCTTCAGGAATAAATAGTTTGACGATCTGATGCCCCTTTTGCATGTTCAGACTTGGGCAATGGCACCATTATTCTGATCTTTAGGAGAAAAATCTAAAGGAGAGTGGCCAGCCACCATGCCTGACCTTTAGTTCAGGCACACTTGAAACTAATTTTATGACAGAACAGTTACTCAAAATGACAGATTTAATCAGATTTATCTGGCAGGTTTAATTTCTGTATATGTAATAGTAAGCCAAATGAATATGCACTAGTGTGCACTGCCATCTCTTAATTTGTGAGAAGTATCTCTATACACAAAGAGTGTGCAGTTCCCCTTGACATATACACAGGTTAAGTGGACCATCACTACTGAATAAAACAAGCAGCACCGCCTCACAAGCCTGATTAGTTCAAAACAAAAGGTAGGTAAGTTTGTCTTTCCCACTTAAATTTTACTGACATTCCTAACTGCCAAAAAAAAAATGCAATCAGAAAGTGAGGTAAGCAAGATGTCAATAATAACCTTTGTGTGAGTAATTTTATGGATGTGTACAGAAATTTGGCAGCGACGACATACAGAAAGCACGCTTTGGCAAGATTCAGAATTTGCTTTATCAAATTTCTGCTAGTGTAGTTTCTGTGACGAATTAAATTCCTTCACACTGATCCTAATCTCCCAGTGACTAAAAAGTAAATCTGGAAAACAACTTGCATCTAAAAGTTAGCCTCTCTTTGGGCAACAAATGGTAAACATATCACTGTATTGCCGAGATGAAGTTCAGTACCGGCAATTCTAAAATAATAAAAAAAAGAACATATATGAAGCCATATGAAGTGACGAGCACTGAGCCATTGAAGTGATAGTGAGTATGATATCACACAGCCAAATGATGTGAGATGTGGTCTGGAGCTTGCCAAATTATGTGAGAGGCAAGCAGAACAAAAGCCAAATAGATCTGACAGGCAAAGAGCTCGATAATGACCCACCCCAAAAAAATACAATGGAACATTCCTAAGATCCTCACTTATTAAAATGGTTTGGTTTCAGTTTACAAAGTGCTTCAAAGGGAAACTGAACACATATGGATGTGTGCAATGGTTTCTCTTGTGAGACTCTTTAATTTGAGGCAGATGAGACGCGGTGTACCAAAAAGCTAATTTAACAGGAGCAACATATTTATCAGAAGCTTATCAAAGGGATCAAGTGTTATCAAATCAGGAAGCAGAGAAAATCACAAAAATGCTACAGCACAAAAGTAAAGAAATTTCTCTTCAACTCATTGATAGGCAAATTAGAAGTTATAACAATTCAACAGTTTCACATTTTTCCTTCCTAGGACTTTATATATATATATATATATATATATATATATATATATATAATTTTTTTTTTTTTTTTTACCCCCGGGGGTGTTTAAAATTTAAAAAATTTTTTTTTTTTTTTAAAAAGGTAAAAAAAAA
>NW_015112916.1:33755-45179 GCF_001443285.1 Poecilia latipinna
AAACTCTCTTTTTTTTTCTTCCTCAAATTTTTTATATATATATATATATATATATATATATATATATAATTTTTTTTTTTTTTTTTTTACACTCGAGTGTGTCTAAAATCTAAAACATTTTTATTTTAATTTAAAAAGTGTAAAATACAAGTTTGTTTTTGTTAACACCCTTAAACGCAGGGACAAAATCTGTTTAAAAACATTCATTTTGTATTCTGTCTCTTTAACATCCCACCTCACTAATCACTCAACCTGTTCTACTTGGTCAAACATGGTAGCGTATACAATAGTGCGTCGACAGTTGTTTGTCACGTCCCACTGTCAGATGTGGGCAGTCGGACATGTTTCTATAATCACGAAAAGAGGACTCACCAATAACGACTTCGACACTTGCTCCTCCACCTGGCTTGGTGTTGATCCTGCTGCAGTAGCAGACGCCAACAGATTGAGCACAGCTTCCTCCAGGCTGGGTAAGCTCTGATACCACAGGGAAACAACTGCCTGCTCGTCCAGTAGCAGGTCGCATCTGGAAATATTTGAAGGGCTGTATTTTAAAATAAAATTTTATATTTTTGACACTATATTATATTATACTATACTATATTATACTAGATACTATTAGCACATATGCTAATGGTAACTTGATCCTTTTCTTGGCATTTTCAGGAGAATTGAAGCAGGCAGTAGAAGAACCACTAAAATATCTTGCAGCTGAAAGTGAGGAGTAGGAAAAACCTTACTCAGACGTGATGTCAGCGACGGGTAGATGGCTACCAGAAGTGTTTCCCTGCAGCTATTTCAGTCAAAAGGGGGTAAAGCCACCTCTTAGGTAGGAGGGTGTTCTAACGTTTTTTTCCTCAGTTGTAATCATTTAAGTAGAATTAAATCCCTTTCATCTCCAAATTGGAAATGAATATATTAAGATTTATGAATAAATACTTGAAAACTGTATTCAGTTTTATTCCACAACTGTAAGATTTTACAGCATTTCTGAAAACCTCCCAACTTTTCTAGTAATGAAGACTTTACATCCTTTTTACAACTGTGATATGAAATAGTCCTTAATGAGTACAACACTGCACTCTACTGAGACACTTAGCATATTTTTCTCAAATATGGCAGCACAAGCTAAAAATGCAGTAGAAACATTTGCTGTACCTGGAGTAGGCAGAGTGTAGAGCACCAAGGAAGTTTTCACTCAGACCTTCTCTGATGCAAGTCATCTGCTGCTGCAGCAAAGCACCAATAAGAGGAGACGCTTCAGGACATGTGATGAGAGGCACACAAGCCTCTGATGCAGCCCAAACACTGCCACATGAACACCTATGTGGAGTTTGAGAAATGTTAAAGACATTTATATTACTGTGCAGACAGAACAATAGGAGGTGAAGATTAGACTTAATGTTTGCTTATGTTTCCTGCATAGCTTTGTTTTTCATTTAAAGTCAACTTTTTCATAGTTCCCCTAAAAAGCACAGACACAGTTGTAATGTTCTTAACAGAACTTTTTATTGCAACTATTTATAGTGTTTATTTCTTTGTTTTTTGTTTTTTTGTAAATAAAGTACTGTGCATTAATGAGGCAGACATTAGATCCTAACCTTAAGATTCAGACCACAAGAACAGAACAAGCTAAAAATTAAAAAAAACTAATTGTATCTTTTTGAACTCAAATGATGTTAAATTAATTTACTAACATTATAAAACTCACAAATTTGTGAAACATTTTAATTGTGGGAATGTGATGCACTACTGCTGTGTGTAACTGAACAGATACATGAAAGTCTTTTTGTATTTATTTTATTTATGCATTTTTTGTTTGTTTTATTGATAAATTTTTTTGCAACAGAACAGAAACCAATCTACCATGAGTACAGCTTGTTTGAATGTGAATTATATTTACCCCTTATTTGTGCTGCTCACAGAACACCGACTATTCCCAATGCTTTCCTGTATTCTTGTCACCATCTGAAATGTAAGAAATCAAAATGAAATGCAAGTATGCTTGTAAAGAGAAGCTGTAAGAACAAAATACCTTTTTCAGCACGTTAAGATGGTACTCTTTGGTTGGCACTGCTAAATGCTTCATCAGTACCACGGCTGCACCATCTTCTTCGTCTGTAGCCAGATGACACAGGACTTTCTGTGGTGGAGCAGAAGAAACAATATGCAGCAGAGGTTTGGCACCTCATGAATGCAACAATTTACCAAAACCAAAAGTTTCAATACAGCAAATCTAATTGGTTGCTGGAAAACCAGATGACTATGTCAGCATCACATCATTTGAAACACATGAGTGGAGAAAAGGTATTCCAATAATTAAGTATGAATGTAAGGGGCAGCATACAAGTAGAAGTAGAAACGAGCATTCTTTGTAACAGACCCTTGCCATTTTACAACCGGGCCTCATGATACACAAGAATAATGAACCCAACCCATAATCAGCTGCGAACAATGTTGGGTGAAATGAAGCAAAGGAATCCACTCAAAGTATATGGTAAGAACATAAACTGGACAATGCCAACTTTATTAATATAGTAATTTTTTTGAAAGCTGCACAGCAATAATGTTGAAGCAAATCTGTGGGAAATATAATAACTTCATAGAAATCAAAACAGAATAAAACTAAAAGTTGTAATGTAGCAGAAGAAAATAATTTAAAAAATACAGGAAAGAAATATAAAAATAAAATTATGTTAATTTCCAACCGGGTCACAGGACTAATTTTAAAAGCATCTTAGAAGTTTCTATTGGAAGGCAAAGAGATTTACCAAAATAGAAGAACCACCTGAAAAGCCACAATCACCTCTACATTTTAGATTAGATCTGGTAACATCTAAACGCACCTTAGAGTGGCTCCCAAAGATGGGGTCTATACCCCAGCCAAAAGTGAAGGGTCTTGAGATAAACCTCAAGACATCAAATTTAAATTAGAGGTAATTGCTAATTGCTTATGCTATTGCAAAATAAGAATCACAAAAGTCATTGAAGGATATTGGCAGTATAATTGTTAAGGTCAGCTGTTTACTCATTATACCTCTGACTGGATTCAAAGCAGTGTCTGAATGCTTTATATACAACTTTGTGGTTGTGTTGTGCTTGTATGCATGTGTGTGTGTGTGTGTGTGTGTGTGCGCGTGTGTTCTTGTGTGTAACCCAAGGATACCAAATCAAAAGCTTGTTCAAGCCTTTGAAACAACCCTTTTAATTTACCCACAAGAAATCGACTTATTAATACAAGCTGAATACCTAAAACTTGACATCTTGTCTACACAGCAAAACCAAGGCATATGGCTCACCAAGTAGTGAAAAAATACAAACCGCTTTGAAACACCAGGATAAAAGACAAAAGGAAATAAGAAGAGAAAGACACTGTGGGATGTTGAGTATGTATAAAAAGAAGAGAGCAGTGAAACCTAAATCTGAGGAAAAGTAGTACTGCAGAGCTGTTGGTGCAGCCCTGTGGTTTTTCCGGCCTGGCTGTGCAGCACGCTAGGATGCTTACCCTCCACATAGTCTCACAAAACCACCCCAATCACTACCATCTGAGAGCCCTCAAACCCAGCACATATAGTACATACAAAGCCAATCACACTCAACCCACAGTTAGTAAGGAGGCACAGTGGGGACGGGGAATGAGAAGTAAGGAAGGTTTGGTTAGAATAAGTATCAGAGACTGAAAGTCACTGTGATGTCTGTATTCTGAACAGGGGGAAAAAGTGTGTGGTCACCAGAGGAATGGGATAAAGAACAGAAAGATAGATGGGTGGCAAATACTTTAGGTCAAAAGCCATCTTTCTCACACAGAAAAAAGCAACTTGAATTGGCTTTGGGGACAAGTTACTGCCATAGCAATGATCCCCCCATAAATCTAAAATTAAAACAGAAGATGTAAGAAAAAAGGCATGAGGCAAAGACTTGCTTTGGATGGGTGTCTGTTAACAATTACTACACCATGATTGAAAAACCAATGACAGACTTAAGTATAGCCTCAGATGGTCAAAACAGCAGAGACAAAAAAGGGGAGATGAAATCCACTGGAAGAGCACAAATAAAGAATTTGGATCTCTAAAAGCACTGATTTAGAACCAACCCAACCTCAAACTTGGAGTAATAAATCTGTATGCCCATCCAGTATTTGTACAACACCCACTAACAGTCGAGGGGCTATAAAGGGTTAGCCCACATAGTTGATGGTATCCAAAAAAAATGTTAAGTGTTAGTTACTTTTATAAAAAAAAAAAATCCAGCTCTCTTGTATATTTCTCTTTATGCACAGTTAACACACTTTTCCTTTCAAAAGTGTTCATACCAAAGCAACATGTTCACATTTTGACCAACACACCCACAAAATTCAATGGATTTTATGTGACATGGCAAAGCAATGTGAATGTTATTAAAGCTAAAAGCAATGACTTTACTTTTTTAGACTTGTAATATCATTATAATTTAAATTTAGGAACCACTCAATTTAATGTGGAGTTTGGTTTCAGAGTGTCAATGCTGTCCAGAAATGCTTAAAAATTATGATT
This sequence comes from Poecilia latipinna, assembly GCF_001443285.1. Taxonomy (NCBI): domain Eukaryota; kingdom Metazoa; phylum Chordata; class Actinopteri; order Cyprinodontiformes; family Poeciliidae; genus Poecilia; species Poecilia latipinna. Next base: position 38,288 of record NW_015112916.1, read on the forward strand.
CAAAACCTATGCGAGTTATCTCACTTTCCACAAGCCAAATTGCTTATGCTTACATACTTTATTAAAATTATAATACTGTAATGTCATGTTTTGGCTTTTGTACTACATATTGAGCAGAAGTGTTACTGTGCTACTGTTTTATTTTCAGATATTTTACTGGTCAAATAATGAATACCCAAATAAAAATACCCAGCATCAGTCCTTACAGTTTATTATAAGCTCAGCAAAAAGCATTGAGGATGGATTTTAGTTAACTATTACAAAAATTTCTGTAAACACACAGAACCTGTTTAAATGTGCATTACTAAGGAGCTGGAAGTGGATAATTTAACAAAAATGTTGTAAGTACATCACTCAGCCACAAATACAAATCACAAAACAAAGTAATATAAAGCATATTTCCAAAATACAAATAAACTGCAAATAGTTTACATTTAGAGACTCCAAAAAAATTAAGACCTTACAGACAACCAACCACGGAGTCATGAGGTTTTTTTTTTGCACATTCCTTTAGCATTTTTGAAAAGTTTTAGTTAGATAACTGTCCATTCATTAAAATCTATAATTTAATGCAGGTGGGATTTATTTTTTTTTACTTTTGTCGTTTACAAAGGAGAGAAAGAAAATCACAAACTAAGCAAAAAGGAAGAGAATGAATGAAGGCAATCATCCAGGTGCTTGGAACCATGAAGTGAATTTTATTCATACAATGACATTTAAAATGAACCTAATATGAAGAGGGAATGTTTTTATTTTTAATAATAAAATGAAAACTTAGTATGAGCAAATATATAAAGTGGCTACAGTTGCTGCAGGGAATATTTGTGGTTCCTTGAGCAGCTAAAGACCAGATTAAGCTACCATTCAGCTGATTGTTTGGCTATCTAAAATTACACCCTCACTACTTACACTCTTACTTGCATTACTGTCATCTTCTCAAAGATCATTTTACTGCAGCACTGTGAGGTCCTTTTACATGTGCAGGATGTTGAGAAACAGACCAACAGAGTTAATGACTATCAGCCTGGAGCTTTGTGGCTATACCCCAGAGTTCATCAAACCCTATGTGAAAGCTCAGATGTGGAGAAGAGAGACAGACAGGGAGCTGAAGCAAAGAGAGAGAAATACTGTACACACTATATGCATCAATTGGGGGAAACATGCCGCTGCAAACATGCAACAGCAAAGAAACAAAAACATTTCATTAAATTCTCAAAATCACCTAAATGTACATGAACAAAGCATTTGGATGCCACATAGCAGCTGACAGTCAGTTTCTCAAGAAGGAAATAAGAAAACAATGTTAAGGAGAACAATCAGTCAAGGATAACAAAAAACAGGCTTTGCCTCACATTCCAAGACAGGCAGCGCTATGCAGACACAGAGACAAAGAAGGAGCATCTCTGACCTAAAACAGATCATCTGCTCTGCTCTTCCCGACAGACAAGCTAAGTTGTTGCGAAAGGATTTTGCTGTGCTTCTCGTCATTCGCATCACTGGTGGTAAATGGAAGATTCTTCAAAAAATAAAAGGAGGGAATGTAGAAAAGCTGACAATGACTGTTGTACAAGACGCTTTTGGATCATTGAAAATCTTGCTCTATAACTATAAAGTAGAAAAAAAAATAATTTTCAAGATCACAGCAATATAACAAAATGTGCCATACATTCGTATTCAACCTCTTTTACTCCAATACCCTTTTATAAAATTCGATGCAACCACACTTATCTTGTTTTTGGTCAGAATTACTAAAATTGTTTCCATTTGCTGAACAATAACAGGAAGAATATGTCAGATTTATTTATTAATACCTTCAAAAATATAAGTTTACCTAGAGAATGAGTAGAATCTCTTTGAAATACGAGGGAAACCCAGATTACGGTATCATGGTTTTGCAAACTTTTACTGACACACTTGAGTTAATTGGAGGTAGATGGATGTATTTCAAGGAAACACTGGGAACAATGGGGGAAGTCTTTAGACAATTTGAAGATGCTTGAAAGTTGAAAGTTAATCTGTCCAAGCAATTACACACAAGTACAGATGTGGTGGGAATGTCTAACCATCCTACCACTCAGGATGGAGGTTAGTTCTGTGTCCCAGAGATGGATGTGTTTTGGTCTGAAATATGCAAATCGACCCCAGAACGAAAGCCATAAATAAATAAATAATTTGCAGTTTTCTAATGCAGATAAGGACAAAGACCTTCATTTTTGGAGACATGTCCTGTTGTCTGATGAAACTAAAGTAGAACTATTAGGCCACAATGACCACTTTTACATTTGGAGGAAAAATGGGGAACCTTGTAAGCCTGTAATCTATTTACAGCCTCAATACATCAATACAATTTCAATTATTGTAACTATTATTTTACCTTCTACACTACTGAACATGTGGCCAGTATATCCTGCACAAAACATACAATATTGCCACACATAGAAACATCTTGACACAGATGCAGACACCGCTGTGGTCACTTGCACTCAGCTTCCCCTCCGACAGGTCAAAGAACATCTGGCAAAATTCAAAGTTTACTTTCTAGGCTCTGTTTTAATTAGCAAGATGTTTTTTTTAGATGAGAAATTAATCAAAAGAATACAAACACACAGTTAATCTGGCAGAAATGTGAAGGTTTCACATTGTTTATCATAAGCCATCTGTGTGAACCCTCTCAAAGTTGAAAATGGCAGAAGCTTTTCTTCCCCCTCTTCCCTTTCCCTCCTCTTTGCGCTCGCCTACAGAACACACAGGGCGCTTTGCTGGCTAGCCCTAATATAAAGGCGGATTCTTAAATGATAATCAGAGGCTGTGAAACAGTCACTTTTAATTTGACTTTAAAATGTGAAACATAGTTGGAGACTATGCAGACTAAGACGAATAGAGACACAATCTACTCACTTCATTATGACTATTCAATTGGATTGGAAAGACAGAGATGGAAAGCACATCCCTATTAAAATAAATGAAATAGAAAATCTCTTCAGCAGTCCAGAGACTGTCAAAGAAGAATTATTTAAAGAGCTTTTGTTTTAAAAAAAAAAAGTGTTTTATTGCCAAGTAATCTTTATGTCAAGTCATCCAGAACACAAACAATAAAATGACCCAGCCCAGTGTGATGAAAACTGGCATATGAAAAAGATCTGGAAGAATACACTGTTACGCACAATTTACCACAAGTAATTCAATATCAATAAAGGCTGGAAACACAGGAGATTTTGTCACAATTTTTTCCAACTTTGCTGTGCAGTGGCCATCAGTTGTGTAATTCTGTTAAACCTTTGCTTACATCCTCTTTACACAAGATTAAAATTCTAGTACAGTTTCCAGGATCTCTAAGAGGGTATAGATGTTCAGTCTCCTGCTCTCTTGCACCTTGTTGTGTCCTCCCCATCAAAGCAAAATCCTTAAAAATATGGGTGGTTTCCACACCTCCACCATCAATTTCAGCCTGCCTGATTGTCTGAGTAAACACCATTTCTCCCTGATATGAGCAATATCCCATGGTAAAATGCAGCGCAAGTGGTAGATATACAGTGCCAAACACTAGCAATAAATTAAACTACTGCCAGCCCAGTGTGGGTTTTAAGATTGACACAAAAATAGTGTGGTCATTCCTCCTTCTAAATCTCCATTGACCAAGCCACACAGGTTTGTGTAAGGAACAACACCTGGATAACTTACTAAACTGCTGCTTGAGACTCCTCCACACTCCACACAGAACCCAAAGAAGCTGCCACTATGGTAAATAGTAGCGAGTGCATTGCTAAAGCAGCTGTTAAAGAATGCAATTTTGGGATTTCAGTTTGGATGTATTGTCTTATTTTATTGCACCATAAAACCAGAAACATTTAATAATGAGAAACGTTATCCTTTTATTTAGAAAAATACTGCAACCCATCATTTGATTTCGAGTATTACTCCTCTTTTTAACTCTTAGTTAGAAAGCAGATGACCAAAGCCACTAAGAAGGCAGAGCCTGGTGAATGTGTATGCCACAGACAACAGGAGGATAAAAATGGAGGCGGCAATTAAAACGCACAGAACTAGGTAACTATAAATTAGCACTACTTAAAGTAATACTCATGAGATCAACTTGCTGTGAATGTGGAAAACCGCCTGCTACATCCCAACTTTATCTGCCTCAAGTTTGGACTCGTCATGGGTGAGGAGATCCAGAAGCAATCAGTAACTATTTTCCTGTGGTTTCTATAATAGCTCTGCTCATTCAGAGATAATTACAGATGCCTACTTTAAAAACACCCAGGCTAATAGTATTAGTATTCACTTGGGTCTCAGTGTCTCTTTCTTGTTTTTTTTTTTTTTTTAATGATTACATTTCTTTTTCTTTTGCTTTGTCATGCTGAATCTAGCTGAAATGCATCAAATGTAACTGTTTTCCCTAAAATAATTAAGTTGATCTATATTGTGATTGATGGATGAATCGCTTCATGTCATATAATTTTTCTTTCTGTATTTCCATCCATCCATCCATTTTCTGCACACCCTTGTCCGTGTGTGTCAGGAGGGTATCAGGAGGGGTATCTCCAGCAAACGTTTTGGGCAAGAGGCAGGGTACACCCTGGACAGGTCGCCAGTCTGTCGCAGCCCATCTGTATTTATATAATGAATTTCATCACTGGCGATGTATCTTCACATGTGTCGTGTCTAGATACATCTAGTTTTGCAGGCTAGAGCTGCAAAACTAATATTGGTCAATAAAACCATTAAATAATGGCTAATTTGTCAAGCAGTTTATTTTAACAGATCAGTTTCTACCTGTATCCACTGGTTGGCTTTTCCTTCCACTGCATTGCTTGGATGCTCAGAATACAGAGCCAACAAACACTGAAGGAGAAGTCCCCTGCTTGCACCTGCAAGACACACACAAGATTTACCAATTTTCTCAGGTTAATTTTCATGTCTGTTGTTTCTGTTTGTCAGTGGGTTTTAAAAAGACAGATAAAGTAATGCCCAAAGCATAGATTCACCTTCTGCAGTGACATGAGAGTTCCAGCACAGCCGGCCTAAAAGCTGACCTAATAAGGGAAGCCTATTCAAGGTTTCTGTTGTGGAGCTCTAAGAGAAACAGAATAAAAAGGAAAGAAAAAAAAAGACATAAATTAACATTTAAGCAGTTTTAAAAAGAAACGATATCAACGTAAAAAAACAAAAAACAAATTCAGGCCTTTATATTTAAACAGCAGTGTGTCATGGAGAAAGACTAACGACTAATTTGAGAGGATGAGATCACTACTAATGGGAATCATAATGGTAGGTCAAGCAGAGTTTAAATAGAACCTAAATACCCCAGCTATTGTCTGCAACAACACAGTTTCTGTGTGTTGCTCAGCCCTCACATTTGGCCTCCCGATTGCTGAATAGTCTATGGTAAATGCTGTACGGTAAACGTGTGTGTGTGTGTGTGTGTGTGTGTGTGTGTGTGTGTGTGTGTGTGTTGCTGATGCAACAGAGAAGGAATGCTCATTTACAATACAAACTGTTGAATGCTCTGTGACTGAAGGAATGCCCATAAGAATAAGCCATCACAAAAGAAAGCAATTACGACTGACTACCAGGGCACAATTGGCATCAAAGCCTCACTAGCACTGTCTCTAATTATGACCATGTATCTTGTTGTGATTACAACCAGACATTTTTTGACAGAAGTGACTGATTACATACTGGCCAAGGAGCCTAAGGAGACATTTTATAGATTAGAATGAAATAGATGGTGAAGAAAGACACCAAAGACGCAAAATACGTATAAATCATGCATATGTATTTTAGGGTTTATCTAATATGTGAAGCTCTAAACTGAGACAAGTTTGACAAGAAAAACAATGAAAATGTAAACTTTTGTCATTTTAAGGTACACGTGGAAGTTAATGGTTCTAATGCATGCACAAATTACATCCATGTTTGTTTCTACTAAAAGAGCAAAGGAAAGCAATCCAATGAGAAGTTGGTTTACCAGTTTCAGAATTTGCAGAAGGATGTGTCTGATAAGCAGCTGGAGAAAAGCCCTGGATTTACCTCGAGGCTCCTCTGAGAGCTGCACCTACACAATAACTGTGTTCAAGTTTAATTGACGGAAAGAGAGCTTCTTCCCAGCATGCGGGGGAGGGTAGTACACAGACTGAAAGAATGAGAACCAGCCAATCACTCCAATAAAACTTTAGAAACATTACCCCCACAGCAATGGACCCAAACAAATCAAGCATTAGCATGTTTGTGTGTGTGTGTAATTCATAGTAACTAGTCATGCTAATCCTGTTCTACACACCAACAGCTTCCCTTTTTACAACTACATAAAAAAGATTAATTCTTCTTCAAAAAGGGTTAAGGAAATATTAAATCAATTACAAATTGTTTATTTGAATATAGACGTGCATTTATTTAGGCGCAATTGGACATAACTGTGATTAACCCCTTAACTGTCACCCTCAAAACACAATGAGTATCCTCATAACAGTTAAGGGGTTTTTACACAACTCTGTGTGTCTCTGGTAAGTAGATTCTTTAAGTAGCAGCAATAATTAGTTAATATTACAAGAAATGCATTATGGAAGTTCTATCTCTTTCTCTGACTGTGCAGGTAAAATGTGCACTGGCATCAGCTTGAAACAGTATCAATCCATTCTCACAACTCAAAACTGTTGTAAAGCGAAGTGGACCACAAACTAAACCTGTCACGATAACAGATTTTTCTGGACGATACATTTTTCCACGATAATATTGTTGAGACCATCACTGTGAAAATGGAGACCGCTGCATCTAACAAAGAAATGGCAAAAAAAAAAAAAAAAAAAAAAAAAAAAAAAGATTATCTCGGAAAAATTAATTTTAAAATTTGGGTTTTGAAAGGGTGGGGGTTTTGCAATAATCCTCCCCT
>NW_015112916.1:48200-84479 GCF_001443285.1 Poecilia latipinna
GAAAACCCACACTTGGAAAAAGGGGACCCCGCCATATAAAAAAAAAAAGGCAAAAAAAAAAAAAAAAAAAAAAAAAAAAAAGAGTATCTCTGAGAAGATCATTTTAAGCATTGGCTTTTGTAAGTGTTGGTGTCTGTCAATCATCCTCACCTGTTCATGAACAATAGGATTATTTCACATATTGGGTCATAAGCCACAGGAAAGCTGTAAAGATATCAAAGGATTCATATCGTTGCCAAAAAGTGGGCTATCCTCAGCTGGTCTTTTATGAGCCCATTGCGAGGAAAAAAAAGATTTCAATGCAATTAGGCTTTACCATACTGTTTCTTTGCATGTGCTCCATAACTCTGCTCATTCTGACTCATCTGCATTACGCAGAGCCAGAATTATGCTGACAGAAAGAGACCTGCAGGAAAAAAAGCGAGGCTTGATCTATAAAAATATACTGGTAGATTCAAAAGTCGAAGTTGAAGTAATAAGTCAAATATAAACCGAAAACTGATTTTTAACAACTCACTAAATGTTTCAGTAAAACATTGGAAAATTCAAAACATAATTTCCAAGGGCAATTTAATAACAATAAACAGAAAATGATTTAGCTGGAAAGTTAGTCTAAAATATAAGGAATAATCTTAAATGCTGTGAGTTGGCGAGTTGTAGAAAAAAAAAAGAAGATTTGATCAGAAAAGTTCTCAAAGAACAGCAGACCTCCTGTCCTCGGCCCTCTTCCCAGATTTGCTGGATCTGATATGGGGATACATCAGGTTAGCACTCAAGGTCCCACTGCGGCTATTACCTGACTAACTCAACACTGCAGTGCTGCCAGCCAGGCATACACTGCCTCAGCAACACACATAACACCGTCTGTTAGCAGGACCCTTCCATTGAATGAATTACCGTTCAAGCCCTGGCTAAAAACTCAGAAGGTGTGGGCGCATGTTTGAGCAAACCCGATAGTCTTATTTCTGCATTAATTTACTCAAAGTTTCATTAATCAAATGGCTGCTGTTCTGCCTAATGGGTGAAGACTTTAAAATCAATATAGTACAATGTTAACCTGTAAAGACGGAAAAACAGCCTGTTGCACTCCCCTCGTCGTATTATTGTGGATTAGTTTTAAGTTTCGATGGTAGACAAAAGTCCACATAAATAATGGTAAAACATGCAATTACAATGCATCCTATGCTGTAGAAACAAAACACTCACCAAGGGAAAACAAGAAGAGAAGTTAAAGGCAGTTTGTTACTTTGGGCATCATTCTGTGAGGAAACCCTGGCTTCTCCCATTCATGGAAATGTTCATTTTACACACAACAGCTACCTAAGCTTTGTTAAAGATGTTAATCAGTACTTCCTGTAGTCTTTTTAGTGCCCCTGCCACACAGCAGAAATGGGTCAGAAGTGTCTGAAGTACAAAAGACAAAGAAGAGTACAAGAATGTCGAATTGGTCTAATTCCCTGGATATCAATCAAATCCAACATCTGTAGAATGTGCTCCAAAAAAATCTAATCTATGAAATCCACAAGTCACAGCTTACAAGACATAAAGGATCTACTGCCAACACAATGGTGGCCGATACCATGGAAAACCTTTAAGGAATCAGTGGAGTCCATGTGCAGATGCATCAGAGATGTATTGGCAGTAAGGAGGACCACAACACAATTAGGTTGGTATGATGTTATGCCTGACAGCAATATCTCTGAGAGCCAACTTATCTACATTATTCCTGTAGCACTATAATCAATCAAACACATTTACTCACCACACTGCTGATTTCTGTGAGAAGCTGCTGGAGGAAATCTCTCAGTCTCTTCAAGTGCAGGGAAATGTCTTTCCATGTGTGTGGAGTGTCAGTTTGGCCCCAAGCGATGGCTTTTTCAAGCCAGAAGGGCATCTCCTGAACATTTGGCCAGTGTGCTGTTGTTTGCTGGACCTGCAGCTCAGTCATTTGACGTTTTCCACAGGCAAATTTACTTTTGAGCTTAAAGAAATCCTAGGAAACAGCAATAAATGTGCCATTAAAGTCAAGAATTACACAGAAATTGTCATGAAACTTGAACTTTACCATCATATTTTGTAAGTATCAAGACAGAATCACGGCGAATGGGATCTTGGCGGTATACCATTTTTCTGTTAGCATATTTGTGGATATAGATGTTTGATTTATTTTGACATCTCTTCGTTTCCCACTATCCAGTTTCATTGGCTTCAGATGTTATGCAGCACTAAGCATTTATAAATAAATGAGAAAAGACAATAAACCAATTTGTTTAACCTGAAGAAAACACAAATTGCATTTGGTGAGAACAAGATTGAAAAATAAGGGAAACTTTGTTTACAGAAAAACTCCAGATTTACTGTTACAATGACAAATAAAAACTGAGGTTCACTTCTTTTAAACAGTGAAAAATATTTATAAGGGAACTTTTTCTAGAAAAAAATTTATTATTAAATAAAATCATGATTTGTCTACACTTGGTACAAAGTAGGAAATAATAAAAACATAAACCAACAGTCTCTAGTTGGCTGCTCAATGACATAAAGAACAGCATAAGATCCTAACTTAAAAATGATAGCACCGTCATAACATTTATTAAATAGAGAGAATATTGCTGATAATGTTCATTAATAGAAAGTAGACAACCATCAACAAAGACATTGTCACAATTAGAGATACAGAGAGAAAGTTATTAGATGGGGATGTATGATATTAGAAAATTATTGGTAAATATTGCTTTCATGATATTATGTATGCTCATTTCATCATTCAACTCTCATATGTGCTTCCTTCAGTCTGTGATCTTAAGCATTTTCTCCAGTCTCTTGTGCCTGGTGTGAATATCTGATGTCATCAAGATTCTGCGCAACTGGCTAAACATTACGTTAGGATGTAAAATCCAAGTTGATAACACTTGGAATATATTACTCAACAATTATTGTGCTCCAAACAGTTCTTTGCAATTTGAATATTGTGATGATGATGGATTTGTGCAGACTTAGCATTAATCTCCCCTCAGTGCTCCATCTTGTTTATTCTCATTGAGCTTGATTTTCAACCTGACCAATCAGCAAACAGAAAGAAGAGTTATGAATGGTTTGACACTGATTTCCTGCGCCATTTCAGAATTGAAGTATACCTTTGCAGTTTGGCAATGGCAGCGGAGGAAGTGAAAGAAGCTATTCAGTCCGTGTTGGACACGCTTCAAAATACTGAGCAATTAAAGTTGGAGGAATATTTAAGATATTTTATTGCTGGCAACGATGATCCTTCTCCCCACTGGAATGTTTACAGCTCACGCAATTTCCGGTAAGTTTTATTGAGCTGGTGCTTTACACATGTCCCAGCCAAATGTTTAAAAATTCAAGAGAGTCCATGCCTCCCGCAAGCAATCGCCAAGGGTCCCAATCGTCCGTACGTAGAAAGCGTAGAACAAGCGGCTGGTTTTTACAAAGGCTAGTATTAAATAAATAGTTAAAAACAGATGCTTTTGACAATTACGTCAATATCTGCATATGTGGCCTACATCCTCCATAGCCACCCTTGCTCTCATAGGAGGTTAATAGAATAAGTGGAATGAATAAAAAAGAGGAAATAAATTGTTTTGATCTAGTTATTCTACCCTCTTATTACCACAATTTAATGATCACATTCCTGTGATCCAGGCAATATCTTCTACACATCCAAGACTGCCTACCGAGAAATACATCCTCATACACACCCCAAGGGTGTGTATGAGGATGCGTTTCATGTCTGCATATAGCTCGAGAATCGTGTGTGTGCGTGTTTGTTGTGTTTTGCCATAATGACAGGTCTATGTGGGACACCACAGGCTTGTATTTTATGATCACCTCGTAACACACGATTTGTTTAATGTCTTGCCATCAGCTCGGCTGGAAAGCCCCTATGGCACGCTGAAATGAATATATAAATACTCATTTCAGGGAGGAAAAATGCCAAACCAAATTAGGAACAAACGCCTCTCGTTGACTTGTCTCTTAGGGTCTCCATTTTCAGAAAAACTGAGGGTGAGCCTAAAAGAAAAACAACCTTAGCAGAGTTTCATCAACATCTCTGTCCTGTCCATAGTTACAAGTACATATAGGCACAGACAGAATAAAATACAGTTACAAAAAAAACTTCTAAAACTCAGGTTACAAAAAAAAAAAAAAATCATGTACATGTACAAACAGACTCAGCAGCAGCTCTGGAATCAGTTATGCACATTTTGGAGGAGGAACGAGATGTGACTGGTCAAATATTATCTTTGAGGATGTGTTAAGCTAAGTTTGTGGACTTTGGGATTTGCTGAGTTTGCTGATGTAATTATGAGATTGTTGACATTATTTTAGCACAACCAAAATCAGTTAAGCATCACTTTCTGCAAATTTACCTGCATATGATTTCCTTAGGTTCAACAAGGTTTAATCAGATGAGAAATGTATACAGTTTGATTCTGACCATGCCCCACTGCAGTGGGTCAGCAATGTGCAAGTCTGATGCATTGGTTTATCGTTTATTTGGAATATTTAAAATGTATTTCAGTTAAAGTGTTAAATGTCCATTAGAATTTAATGTTTATCAACCTTTGAGAATGAGTTCGTGCATTGTTATGCCAATAGCATAATATTACTTGAATAAGGTCCCAAAACGACAATGTTGTCATTTATCATAATAACTTCTAGGACAATTTATCATCCAACAAAATTTGTTACTGTGACAGGTCTAGTTACATGCTGTGTAAGAATAAATGTCACTGCTTCCTACAAAAATGTAGCCATTATTTCCATCCCTACCCTAACCCATCACAGATCACCAAAATTTTATATTTTGCCTAATAATAGTACCTAACCTATTTTATTTCCATTGCTGTATATACAGTGGCTGTGGACATAGAACCGGAAAGGATCAAAGACTGGACAGGTAGATAGATGGATGTCTGGATTAATGGACAAATAGAAAGACGGAGGCCTAGAGCGCATATGTGCAGTACCAACATCAGACCACAGGATGGCAGTATTTCCTCCTCTACAGGAGACAGTTTTATAAAGGAAAACTATCAATAAAAACCCAACTCAGCCTCAAACCACTGCTGTTGTATGTCAGTCGGCTTCAAAGTTAAGTTAAAGGAATACATTTAAACGTTTTAAAACTCTCTTTCATGGGTTGTTTTTAATCTTTTAGAATGTTATCAGCAACATACATAATTGACAGTCATTACCCATCGACTAGAGATTATTCAAAGGTGAACTTACTTTCAAATAATATGCGCAGCACTCAAACTGATGTATTTCCAAAGCAGAAGCTGGTCATACGAAAATATTCTTTACAGCCTCAAACGACAAAAACCTTTTTCTTTCCGCGAAAAGAAGAAACTGAACTTCCCTCTTCTATAGTGAGTTCCGGGTAGGGAAGGATCCTATTTGCTAAGAGCTATGACGTACGCGGACTTCCCCTTGGAAAGACTCCTGGGAAATGAAGTCGTACAACTCAAATTATAATTTTTTTAGTTGTATTGATTATAAAGTCAAGCATATTTTATTCAAGCATATTTATACACCAAACTTTTATAAATAACTGACTTGATTGTGTTTTCTTTTGCCACTAAATTAGATCTAAAGATCTAAATTTGAAAGTAATTTGGAGTAATTATAAACAACATTTTGTTGTTGTTGTTGCTATTGTTGTTGTTTGTTTGCATGCCAGAAATTGTTTTAAGACAAACAATTTTATTATAAGCAGCAAAGGTTATGCATGGGTTTAAGGAATACGTTAATCAATAACTTTGGTGTGTCACTGGAATGTACACAACCAACTCTGAAACTGTGCCTATTATTGGTATCTGTGTGCAGATGTAAGTGGGTGAGTGGGTTCATTCATTCATTTCAGTGTCAAACATTTTAGGTTTAAACATCAAACGGGTGAAGTAGAGTGCATTCCAGGGGCAGGAACTTAAAGGTTCCAGAGTGTGTCCCACAGGGACTTCCGAGGGGTTCCCAGCAAGCCTGGCTCAAAGTGACAAATCACCTAAGCTTTAGCCAGACCCCGAGAAACTTGCAGCAGCAGGAAACGAATTGTTTAAAATACGTAACGCCCCATGTGTTGGTTTGAGCATGCACATGTGTGTGCATAAGTGCACAGCAGGCTTGCATGAGAAAGAGATTATACACACGTAGTTGTAGAAGTGGATTTACTCATTTTTTCTGTTCTGGTGAATGCAGTCCTTGTGTCTATGTGCGGTCAAATATTTTTTAAATCATATTGCTACTTGAATTCTGCAGAGCGTTTCAGGACAGGCCCTGGTCTGTGCTATATGTGTGTGCTCACCTTGAGTAACAGCAGTACAGTTTCGTTTCATAGATAAAGAATAAGTATAGCACGTTTTTTTTTTTTTTTGCCTCTAGAGCAAACTCCAGAAGTTCTGTGGTGCATGTGAGCAAGCAGAAGTGTGTGCACTGATTTGTGAACATGTGGTGTGTGTAAGTGTTAATCTATTTTGTGTGTGTTGTCTTTTTCTTTTAATAAAAAAAAAAAAATTAGTATTTGAAGTGTTTGGGGTGAACTAAAAAAAAGGCATTTTTCTTGGTTTTTCATTAAAACGTCTTCAAACACATGGTCTTTTTAGTAAGCCACCCAGGCCTTTATAGACATGTAGAACTATCCTAATGTGTAAATGGTCATCTGTGCAGTATGACCAGTTCCTTAGTAATTTCTTTTAGTCTTTTTATAGTAGTTGCTTGTTTTTGTTTTCATTTTGTCTTCTTGGTACCAAAATACTTTTCCTCATACAGTAATCTGTATTACTGTATAATGCAGATTATACAATACATTATTTTTCCCTGTTTTGTTTCTTTATTTTTTTTTACTTAGAAAACACACAAAAATCATCAAATTTGTTCAAGAATTCACCTATTTGTTCTATCAAATGCTGTTCTTTACTTGGTGATCTGATTACTGTTCTAAAAATTTCCGTTTTCTTTATTTCATTTAAATTTAAACCAACTCTATGAATGAATGAATGAATGAATCAGCTTGTACCTTGATTGCATGCTGACGTCTGGAGAAATTTGCCAGAGTCCCTGTGATCCTGATCCAGTTAAAATGGATGTATAAATATGCATTTACCAGTTTTTAACTATCTAAATTTGATCTACATGAATCCTGTCTATGTGTCAGACTGGGATGTGCTTACAAAAAATCTGTTTTGAACAAAAAAGCTATTTTAATTCTTCATAGTGCCCCATTTTGTTGAAGTCTAAAAGGAGCAGCTGGCAAAAGGACACTATTATGCCGGCCAACTACAAAGTAATATGGGTTTTTGGTATCAAACAGGAATTGCAACCAAATGCATAGAGTAACTTCATGTTCAAACTTCCCACATTAGACACTAAGCAAATTTAACTAAACAATTAAACTGCATATTTAGCCAGACAATGTTGTATGCATACTACCTATATATATTTTTATGTAAGTAGCAAAGACAAGATGAATTTCAATGGGCTGCATCATTTATTTATCGCTGTGTTACGTTGTTGTCCTCTGTAGCAACCCACTTACCACACCCCTCATACATGACAAAACTGCAATAAAAGTACTGTTATTGTATTACATCTGTAGATGGAAAAAAAGATATAAGACATCTGGAATAAAGATGGTTTAAAATTGTGGCAACATACATCAATCCCTGACTTTATGTTTCACTGCACAAAAGCGCAGAAGATGAAAAGAAATGCCTCGCACAAAGCACTTCAAAAAGGACATTCAAATCTGGGGAGCCTCCTCTGCTGGTGTGGGCAAGACACAAAACGTGTGCAATATTCTGCCTTGAGGAAAACAATCATCTCTTACACAAGACTTATGACATTGCATCTTACACTGTCTTCTGCTTCTGAGGACAAAATTCACATGGACATATAATGAAAACACAAACATGTGCCTACTGCATTCCATCTAATATTTTAAGAACAAACAAATGTAGTCACATGGATTCACTGTTTATGTTTCCAGGCATCCTTCTTTATTGCTAGGGGAGGAAGCTGAGGATTGGTGGAGAAAAGGCGAGTGATGCTGTGACCAATGTGAAACAGCACTGCGTCCACAAGACACAAGTACAATGTGCACCAAACCTGCACTGCAACATTCTCTGCATAGTGAGAGCTGCACTTTGATATACACAACTGATTTACCAAGTGATCAATAATCTCACAATTGGTTGAAATCTTGTTTAATTAGAGTTCAGCTTTACTGAATTTTCAAGCCAACTCTGCCTACTTTAGCTATTTTTGTGTGTCCTGCGTAGTAATTAGCGCTCTCTCTGCTCTGTTTGGCACTCAGCAAGCTGCTGAGAGTTCACATTTCCAACTATCACTGCGGATGTCCAAAAGTGACAAGATTCAGCTAATTATTGAATGTTAAATGATTACCAATAGAATCTGAAGTAGAAAGCAAAGGACAAAATATTTTTGTCACTGATTAAAAAATATTTCAGTTGTTTAAAAAAAGCATACTTAACCCACCTATTGTCTTTGCTTGCTAACCCTTGCAGGATTAAGTGCCTATTTCCAGCAGTCATTGGGCAAGAGGCAGAGCGCTCACCAAACAGATTACCAGTCCATTACAGAGAAACACAGAGACATAGAGGACCATAGGAAGACACCACGTGTGACAGTCATGTTTTTGGACCATGGGAGGAAGTTGGAGTACCAGAAGACAACCCATACATGCAGGAAGAAAATGTCCAAAACGTCAGATCAGCGTTTGAACCCAGTGCCCTCTGGCTGCAAGGCAACAGTACTACCAAAAACCAGCTGCATACACATTCATTTAACTCTTTAATTTTTACATACTAGTGTTTTGCTTCAAAGGTCTACCCGTTGGTGCATTAGTAGGTGGTGAAAACACTAATAAGGCACAGATAGTGGACAGTTTATAGTATTTCATCATGCACTGAAACATAGGAGACATATATACAGTCAATAAATTACATTAAATTAGAATATTAATGACAACTTCATATATTTCAGTAAGCAAATTCATTAATAGAATTCCATTAATAAATTACAGAGACTGATGTCTTCAAGTTTATATTTCCATTAAATTTGATCATTTCCCATTTTGAATCAGACTGTTGCATCAGACCACTAAAACAATTTTGGTACAAATATGAGGGATTTGTGAGAACCATGTTTAATGCCTGCTTAAAGGTAATTATATACTAAAGACACTTCTAATGTGACAAACAAAATTGATATTTTAGTTTATTGATTATGAGTAAAGAATATGTCACAAAACAATGGCAGATGATAATTGCCTATGCATCATAATTTCAATATTTATGTTTTTTTGTTCTTTCAAAATAAGGTTATTTATAACTTTAATAGCTTTTTTTTCATATTGAATTAAATTTTTTACTTGTCAATTTCAATATCTTGCTTTTTTCTTAAATATTCATAGACTTTATTTGTTTATTTCATATTTTTAAGTTATATTATGCAATGACGTAACAATTCATCTTTGTTAATGCATTGCAGTTGTCATGTTTATGCTCTGTTTTTTCAGTAGCCAAGTCAATTCAACTTCAAACTTTGTCTTGAAGGTTCAGAAAATCTAAATTGCAGCAAATCGACTCTACTATTATGCTCGACTGATTGATATTACGTTGTTTCATTTAAACTTTTGCGACTACCACACTAAAACCTGCACAGTCTGAGACTGTGTTTAACTCAAACTATCTTTTTAGTTTTTGAACCTGTGGAATTTGAAAAGACTAAATCTGAAATGAAAGTCATTCAAAAACTAACAGGAACTTATTTGAATGTTCACTTTATCCCACGAGTTCAACAACCTGATACCAGAGCTTTTTATCCATTTTCACTATGACATATCTTACACTCACACCAACACACGAGAGAGCAAATTCAAGGGAGAGAAGGAGGGACGGAGAGTGAGACACCTGCTTTCTATTAGTCCAGTAGATTGCAGGGAAATTGAGTGGGAGTGTTAAACACAAACACATCCATCTATCTGCCCCTCTGTCTGCAATAATTACACACTTCCTGCTCTAAAATGCTTCTCTGATAGCTTTTACTCTAATTGAGTCTTTGTTTAAGCTCAAGTGTGCAGATGTAGGTATTCAACTGAGAGCATGTGTCTCTGGGAGTCTCACAACTGGTCACCAAAGTCTACAGATATATTTTGATCAAATATAAAACACACAGAGAAATATGAAAGACATCACTGTTGAGGGACATAGCCCAAAGGAGGCAATCAAGCACTTTTAGTCGGGGGAAACAATTTGGCTTTTAGGTGATCTGATGTGCCTGAGATTGAGTTATTTATAATCTGAGAAGAATCACATGAAGTCCCCATAATATACACTTATTATAGCTTGACAAGATGTAAGAATGCTCTGGAGCTATGAATACTTTTGCAAGGCACTGTGAATAAATATCTGCAAACTGTAATGAACTAACAAAATATAGTAAAGAAAAATGGTCAAAATCTCTTAACAATTTGAGAGTCATTCAGAAAATAACAGCAGTGCATGTCAGTGGTTTTGTTACTAGTTTTCATGTCCATCGTTGTCCTTCTCCGTGTCCTCTGATGGAAGCTCAACAACGTTGATGTATATCAGTGCAGTGCTACATATTTTCTGCTAGTCTGTCTCAACACATAAGTGAAGTCTCCCTCTAAGGGTCTTCAGAGCTTTTCTCCATGTCCTGTTCCTCATTAGGTGTCTGTCATGGTGCCAGAATCAATAAGCACAGATGGAAGGGAAAAAAAAATATTTCTCCTCTCCTCGCCTCTTTGTGAATGGGCAGATCATTAGTAAATTCCAAAGTGAATACCATCATCACCCTGGAAAAGACCCTCCTCAAATATACGGCTTTCTTTTCTTTTCTTTTTTTTTTCTCTTTTTTTTTTCTATTTTAGAAAAATTTCAGCCTTATTTTTATTCCTTATGACCCCTAGCTTAGGGCTGCAAAAAATGTTTAAGGCATCTACTTTGACTTTGAGAAAATTGTAAATTTGCTCAACAATCTCAGTCACACATGAAAATATTTAGTTGTGGGTTTCTTTCTATCTCCCTTATTCCCGGACTGACTCTCCCCCCTACATGGTGTTTAGAATGACACATCTGTTTCCATACAATGTTGCATGTTTCCTGGCAAAGACAAACAGCACAGTTTAAACAAGGAAGAAGGTGGTGGGGTGCTCATCTGGTTCAGTGTGTGAGTGCCCACCAGGACTACATTAAACAAAAGGAAGAAAGCGTGACACCATCCAACCTCAGTTTGTCTTCCTCAGTGTAAATGGACGTATATCATGCTAACATCTCACATGTGCGCGGAGCACATTCGCACCCGTAGCAGTAACGAAGAGAAAAGGAATGGAACAAGATGGATAAAGGCAAAGGCAGATGGAAGCAGAACAGAAGTAAAGGAGTGCAGAAAGCTGAGGGCAGGATAAATGTTTCCAGTGTAAATGGATGAGGGGGAGATTGTGACATTGGCTTGGCACCACTCCGGAGTGCTCGTCTGTAACGCAAAAAGAAAATGCAAAGGGGGCTGGGTGGGTTTTCTACCTCAACAGAATAAATGATGCGAAGGGAAATGGGAGTAAACAACATCAGTCATTATAATTATTCTCATACGGCTACTCCCTGCACAAACCGGCACCCACCCACCAACCCTTCTCGTTTTACCCCTCTTCCTCCTCCATTTTTCCATTCGTCTTAACTCTCAGTCTTTTCTCTGGTCGTTCCCTATGGCTAGGTTACACCTTATGCTTAATTACCTACAACTCGTTGGCTATTTCTATACGTCCCTTCTTAATCTCTGGCTGTTTGAAAATCAAAGTGTTCTATCTCTGAGCAGAGTGGTTAGGTCCAGCCTAATTAAACATTTCCACATTTTGTTTCAAGAGGGAGACTAACTCAAAGAATCACATTATTATGAAGATGGATGAAAACATTTAAAAGAAAATAATCTGAGAAGTGAGGTGTGGTTGATTGACAAGCCAAACAAGGAGAACTTTCATCAATGAAGCAGTCATGAAGCCTCAAGGAACTCCAGAAGAGTCACAGAGCTCTATAGGTGGATTAATTCATTGGCCCAACAGTTGAAAGTAGCAAGTGGAAAGCAATTGTTAAAAGAAAACAGTGAGACATCTCCTTTAAAGCTTTCCAAAAGCCTCCTAGAGGACACAGCAAAAGTGAAAGAAGGAGTTCTGGTCAGATGATCATGAGTTTGTCAGGACATAGATGTATAAAGCTGAAGAAAAGTTTTGCTTCTTATTCTTTTTTCCTTCTATTTCATGGCGTATTTACGTTGGTCTATCTCATAAAATCAAAATGAAATACATAGACGTTTTGTGCTGTATACTGTATTTTGTGAGAATGTAGAAAAATCTAAGCCGAATACTTCTGCAAGGCACTGTTTGGAAAGAAACAACCAACAAAATTCTTTAATTTATTATACAGCTGGATTTATGTCTTTCATTTTCCCAGATGAAGGCAGTGAGAATAATCCAACTGTTGGCTCTGCAGCTGATTGTCTCGCATACTTGATGATTCTGAATGCTGTGCAGTGCGCAGTGAATCATGTCGGTTCTTTCTTAAAGTTGGAAGTGCTTCCCTTGGTCTCCCAGATCTGAATGGTGCTTTGCTTCCAAAGTTTTGTTCTATTCATCAAACAGTTCCTGGAAAGCTCAAATGGTGTATTCAAAAACTGTGTTTAGCAAATACTTCATAACCGTTTACAGAGTTATTGAGGAAAAATAAGGTTTCTGAACCAACAATTCTACCAACTGTGAGTAGGTAAAAACATGTTCACTTAAACTAGATGAGGATCACCTTTGTAAAACAGCACTGATAGTGCAGCAGCATAATTGTGTGGGAGATTTGAACGTATCTTTCAAATTGAATGAATTTCACAATAAAGATTTTGCAAAGACAGTCAAATTTAAAGGCTTCTTTAAATTCATGTGACCCAAACCACTACAGGAGATTCTACCTCCCCGCAGCCATCACCACCTACAAAAGTAGTTTACCTGCACCTTTGGGATCAATAAAGTATTTTTGAATTTGAATTTCATTCAATTTAATTTATTTACACTGGATTTAATTCAGTAATGTCACACTAAAGAAAGCTGCATACTAAATACATGCCATGTTTTTCCAGATTTTTTTCGTTTGTAAAAACAGTTGAAATAATGCATCCTTTTCATTCCATTTCATGGTAATGATCTGCCTTATGTTTGTGCAGCACATTAAGTCACATTAATATGTGAAAAACAAAAAAACAAAAAACAAATTCAACACCTTTTCAAGGAACTGTGTGTTGCATAGAAATTACTTTTGGACGTGACAAGGTGAAACAAATCTAGAAGATGTTAATTACTTAAATCATGTTGAAAACACTTCAGGTTGGAAATATTTTAGAATATTTTTAGAATGATACTTTTCCGTTCCTCACTCATTTTTCTTCATCGATGAGCAATCTTTCCTCCTCAAAATTTTTAAATGGGTGTTGACTTTTCTAAGAACCAACTTAGGGCAGCAAGACATGATGTTTTGGTTCATCAAAGATAGGTTACAGAAGACTGAACAATCCTTCTACCTCAATTTGAGTTGAAGTAATCAAAACTATCCTAAAGGAGGGAAGCTTAATCTCATCTAATGCCAAAAAATATGAAAAAAAATGTCTCTCCATTCTTACAGTGTAGGTAATATCAGGATGTAAATATTTGATTTTCTCTGTCTATTTCTGTGTAGAATATAAAATCTGTAAACCCTCTGGCAGCTGCAATACACAGTTTTTGACCTTAGTGCAGTCAAATTCTGCAACTTAAGGTCGAACGCTTACAAAGCTCCCATGGCTTTGACGTCAATCACGCTAAAAGTACTTGTTCTGAAGTTTGTTGTCGCCCACAGACGAGCAGGCACAGACACAAAAGCAGGTTCATGGTTGAATGCTTTTCAAGGTGTCTCTAAGGCCCCCAAAGGCAAAACCCCTATTAGTTTGGATCTGGAGTCATATCAACACACCATGTGATGTTTCCTGCAGATTTATTCTTAAACTCCCCTGTTCATAAAGAATGTGCAAACCAGGCCCTGGATTTGGCAGGAGCGATCGCGCATGCATGTGTGTGTCCCGTGCAGTCATGTCAACAGAGCAATCATTCATGTGGAGCAAAGTATACACTTGGAGGGCTTAGCTCTGCCGGCATGTGATGATGGACAAGCCTTTCAGGGAATAAGTGAGCGATGGAGAGAAGGAGGGGTTGGGAGCTGGGGGATGGATAGATGGAAAAGAGGGAGCTAAACACAAAAACCAGGAAATCCCTTTCTGTAATTGCATTTACAAATGTAGGTTGCAGATAAGAAAGCAAAAAAAAAAAAAAGTTACATAAAGAAAGATAAGCTTAGCTGAATATCTGCTCTGTTGTCAAGGCGAGCTGGGCAGAAAGCCATAGCTAACACTCCACTAGTCCAGAAGGGAATAAACTTCCTAATTGCCGCCACTTTTATGCTTCCCCCATCTTTCCAACCCCCTTTCTGTCGGCTTTAAGGACAGGTACCGGAAACACTTATTCATTAACAACCTTGAGCTTGTTAGCCTCAGTGAAGCACTCTTCAGAGTGGGAGGGGAGTTTAAGAGTGTGTGTATGAGTGTGCAGATGTGTTTGTGAGGAAACAAGAGGTAAGGGGGGGTTAAAGGGTAAGGCAGGGCCATTTAGAGGGGGGTGTCTTGGTTTGGTGACCTGGGGTCCTCGAACAGATGAGGGGAGTTCTGGTGAAAGAAATCTTAACAACATTGCAACTCAATGAACCATGTCCCTTAGAAGCAAGCTTTGGGTGGGCACATTCATTTTTAGGATGTCTTGCACTTTTAGAAAAATATGTGTTCTGGTAAAGCATTACTACTCTGTTAAAGCACTTTCACATTTTGTCCAGTCTTTTTGTTAAAAGCACCAACTTCAAAATGTCGAGATTTTATGTAGCAGACCAACACAAAATTAGCTGCCAAGCAAAACACTACATGATCACATCAGCCTGAAGTCACTATTGCAATGGAAAATCATGGAGGTGGCGTCATCATGCTGTGGGGAGGTTTTCTTCTGCAGACGCAAGGAAGTTAGGAAGTTGGCCAAAGTAAATGGAATGCAATTAAATACAGGAAAATTCCTGAAGAAAACCTATTAGAGATTGCAGGAAAAACTTGGGGCTGTGGTTGAGGTTCGCCTTCAAACAGGACAACCCTCAGCATACACCCAGACAGACAAGGGAGTGGTTCAGTCAAAGTCCAGACCTAAATCCAACTGAGAAGCTGTGGAAAGACTAGAGCACTGATGTCTCTGCAGGCTCTCAGCCCCATCTGACTGAGCTTAAGCTATTTTGCAGGAAGATGATGGGTAAACAATTCCATCTCTAAAGCTGGTAGAGGTATATCCTGAAAGACCTGCAGCTGTAATTGCAACAAAAGGTGGCTCTACAAAGTACTGACTTATGAGGCTGACAACAAATTCATGGCACATGAAGCATTTTAGCATCCACTTTACAAACATGCACTACTTTAAGTTGGTATATCTAAATCCCAATGAAATACAATAGAGTTTGTGATATGGTACCAACATGACAAAATATGAGAAACTTCAGAGATTAGGAATACTTTGGAAAGGCTCTATAGATACTAGGGGTGGAGGAAGCAGCATGTAAACATCCTTCTGGTCTGTATTATTCACAGCTGTCTGTATTTGTATCCTGACTGCTGCATGACAAACTCCGCATTAGTCTTCTACCTTAGCTCCGCGCTCTCATGAAACCACAGCATAAAAAAGTCAAGTCTTGTTAGAGAAGATCAAAACATGATGCACAACATCCGAGCGCTGAGGTCTGCAAACATGTGCGGTCGTTTCCAAGACAGCAAGCAGAATTTGGTGCTTTTATTGGCTTTAAAAGATAATTACATGCCTACTGCCTTCCTCTTACAGCTGATCCAGGGTCAGCAATTTTCCCCATGCAAGCAAGTTTCAAAATCTATTGCATATTTTTTGTCTTGATCGTGACACTTTGTTGAAATTCAGCTAAGGCTTCCTTCCCAAAACCTCTTCTTTGCCACCCATGCAGCTGACAAAGCCCTCCTTGCTCCACCATCAGCGCAGTGAGCTCAGGACCACATGCCCTTTTTCATTACTCTGAACAGGCCAGCTGTATTGTAACTACAACCAATTTCCTTGCAGTCTATAAAGCTGTCAATCAAAATCATACAGAACAGGGAGTGGAGGAGGGAGCTGCAGGGGTGGAGCTGGGTGGGCTTTGAGGGAGGGCTGTGGGGGCAGGAGACCAGATGTCAAGAAAGAGGATAGAGGTAGTAAGCAGGGGTCAGAAGGGGGTGTTCATGAATCAACAGTAAGACCAAAGCTTTCTTTTTAAATTTCCATTTATTAAAGTTATGAACAAAAGAGACAAATAAGTTATATTTTCATTTGTTAGAATTCTATCAGTGTTTGAACATTAATATTTAGAGAGCTAGTACAAAATTCCTACTTTCATGGCTAGCTTCTGATAAACCCATAGAAACAGCTGTCTCTCTCCAAGGATCGGAACATAATACTGAAGGGGAGGCGGCCATGTTGTCTCACACAACAGTTAGCAATGAAAGTGTGCACCTTAAGGCTTTTTCTCTCTTTTTTTTCTTTCTTTCTTATGGTATATCATTACATATAAACTCTTTAGAAATATACTTCTGTCAAATACCTTGACAACTACTATGTACACTACAAAAATAAATTTTCATATAAATAAATTATATGGCATACATTTATCTTTGTAACTGAAAACAGCATAAATCCACGCCAACAGTGACCAAAAAAAAAGAATGGCAGTCTGAAAAAGTCTGATTTTTTTCCTTTTAAAATCCTCTAAGAGCTATGATGAGACCTGTTGTGTACAAAACAAAACGTTATATACTCTTCTCTTCCTATTTAACATTAGTAAGCACTTTATACAGATCAACTCCATTAATGTAAAAAACATTACTGTAATAGTGTTTTTTTCAATAGACATAAAATCCCTGCATTTTGTTATCCACTGGCATTTTAACAATAAAAATCGACATATTTTTATATTACAAAAATATAAATATAGAAATTGAACAAAGTACAAACAGAAAAATGAATAAAATAGTTGCCAGCTATGATTCTCTCCGCTGCTGCCAATGTGACAAATGGGAGGAAAAACAAAACAAAACAAAAAAAAAAACTAAAACAACAAAGAAAGTAACCCATTTCAGGCAAGCAGCTGATGTACAGTGGTTCTCAAATAGTACACACCCCATTAAAATGCCTATTTTTTGCGATGTAAAAAAGTGAGACTCTAATAAATTCTTTCAAAATGGTTTCCTTATTTAAAATTGCATAATATATTTGCAAGGGAACAAAAATTTTATTTAAATAAAAAAATATGAAAAATACAAAGCTGCACTGACTTGTTTGTAAAAATGTGAACATTCTTAAACTAATACTTTCTTAAAGCCGGTTTTAATTCAGTTTGTTTTCACATCTCACTTCCCTTAAATTACAGCGAATCTATTTACACAAAGTTACATTTTAGAGGTCCTTGAAGGATTGCCTGTTCATTTGCCAACTTTAGCGAAAGCCACAGTTTGCACAGGGGAGGTTAGATAATTCAAATGTTCTCAACATTAAAAGGTATCACTCAGGGGAAGGCTATAAACAATTCCCACAGCATTAAATATGCACCAGAGCACACTGCAGCAAAAAAGCTGGAGAAAATATGGCACAGCTGGGAATTTACAATAACTGCTCATTTCTCCAAAACTAATGAAAAGATGAGAGTGAAATTTTCTTTTTTTTTCTTTTATTGAGTCCACGCACATATTTGAATCAGTGACAGAATGATTTTATTTTATTATATAAGAGAAAAATTAAAGCACTGGAATTGCCTCATTATAGTTCAGAACTAAATCTGACAGAAAATCTGTGGGATCATCTGAAGGGGGAGAAATTTTCTGCTTATTGTGATAAATTTGGGGAACTTTTGTCAAGCAGAATGTACCACAATTGCCAGGTTGAGATGTGGGGACGGTTACAGACTCCTGCCAATGAAGACTAAGTACTAAAAATGAAGTATTGGTTTATACAACCAGGTTATTGGAGTGCCGTTTCCCTACATACAGATTAAATTCTTTATTAGCTGAAATGTCACATTGAATGAGGAAAAGGTTTTGAAACATTTATTATGACCAATATTTTTACATCAACAAACCAGATATTTTAACAGGGGTGTGTAGGGTTTTGAGAACCACAACAGCTCAGTGAACAGGAGAAAAAAAAAAACTATGAATGTTCGAGAATGAGTCGGAGTGTAAGAAAAGGTTGTTGTGGAAGGAGACCAAAGGGGCCCAAGAAGTGTACAGGTACGGCTGCTGGCACTGACACCAGCAGGCATAAACCGGCCATATCTGGTGAAGGTGGGGTACAAAAAAAAAAAAAACTGACCCGACTCTTCCTCTTCCACCTTCCACCCCCATAAGGCTCAGGCTTGTGCAATTTAGCAGCTGAGTGGAGACGTCCAATTAGTGTCATGGCCTTATGTTGTGGATTTTTAAGAGCTGAGGTCAGTGGGGACAGCTGTGGCCAAACTATGACCAGTTGTCTTTATTGTCATGAAATAAAGGGGGGCCTCAGATCCAGGCAGAGGACAGGAGTTGTGAAGAAAACCACTACACACACAAACACACACAGCAAAATATGAGGCCTTATTGGTCTTAGCCCTTCGAAGGCTGCATGGTCTAGCTTATTGGATGGACAGAAAGAGCTACTTCAAGCGAGATATATTCCTGTGAATGAAAAGCAGTCAAGTGCCATTTTGAGTCGGGTCATACAGTATTATAGTTTGAGCTTTAGCTTATCCACAAGACAAAGCCACTTTATAAGGTGCAGAGGTAGCACCTTGTTTTTTTGGCCCTGTTCCAGAATCAGTAACGTGAAGGTCCCTGTAAAAAAGGTAAGAGTTAATTTCTGAGGTGGGTTCTGAGGCTGCTCAGAACCTGTTTGAGCCTGCTAGAGTTGTTTAACATCACAAAACCTCTTACAGTAAAATACAACCAGCCTAACAGACAGTGATACAAAGCTGAGTGCAGAAACAGGTTTCAAGGCCGTAACTAAAATAAAAATAAGGCAAAAAAAAAAAAAAAAATCTTAAAATGTCTTCATACCAACTCATTTTAAATAGCACGCATAGCGTGTCGAGTTAAAACAGTAATTCTTTCATATCTACCACAGGTTTGTGATAAAAAATTAATAGTTTTACAAGCGTACCTTTATACAATAATAAAAACACACACAAACAGATATACCATAGCTTTGTTGGATGATTCTAACAGTTTCCCTCATGTTTTAAATGAGTGTAAATGTTAGTCTGAACTGAGGATGCATCTGGCGAAAGGAGCTGTTTCACATTACACGACCTGACACACACACACACACACACACACACACACACGCACACACACGCACGCACGCACACACGCACGCATGCATGCACATACACACATTCATATACCTTGACAGATCACTGGTTCTGTTTGAAGAGAGATTTGCATAGTGTTAAAAATGTACATTAGTATAAAAAAAATAAAGTTCTGAGCAGCAACTGTGAATGCTGACAGGCATGTTTGTCCTACATTGAGCTTCCTATTGGCACAGATCCACAGAGAAGTGAACAGTAATCAAAATACACACTGCATTCATGCACGCATACACACCTACAACATATACAGCCCCAGTCTATTAACAAGTAGGAGTTGTACAGCTCCTCAAAAAATTATACCTATTTGTTTATATTTACATATGTATACATCTTTTAAATATAGATAGAAATATCTAAAACAAGAGTCCACTGTGTTACAGTAACATTGAGCACCATTATGGCAACACTGGCAAGCTTTTACGCTACATGGGGTCAGAGGTGGGGTTGTGCCAAGCTGGTCAACTGCTTAGCAAGACAGGGGAGTCCATCTTTGGCCATAGTGCTTCTCTTCCCCAGATCTGGAAAAAAACAGTATATACATTAAGATGAATGGTCAGACGTTTTACATTCAGGCACTAAGTAAGTAATTTTATTGTTAGAGATGCACAGAGAGACAGGCTGGTGACTGTAATCAAGATGATTTTCATCTAGATCAGTTTCCAGCTGGTGATCGGCTGCTCAAAAACAAAAAAATTAGACCTTTTTTAGAATCAGTAATTTGAATCCCATATTAAAAACCCCTCTAAAACTATAACAAACAATTTCAACTGAAAAGATCATGTTGTTTTTATTTATTAAAAGTGCTTTTTGTGCTGAGTTTTAAATAAGAAAAAGCTCTAAAGAATTAATGTTAAAATGTGTTAATGGCCATGTTTCAGAGGTAATTAGTAAAAGTTTGATCTTAGAACAAGGAGATGTTTTCATTTGTACGGTATTTTATCAACATGCACCCTATCTATAGGTTAATCTTTTCTAAATTTAAAGCTCTACAGATTTGCATTGTTTTTGAACTCCCACTGTTGTATACTGGTTCACTCTATATTGTTTAGCACTTGTAAACCTTTTAAACTATTATTTAGAATTTTGATATAAATGTGTGCGTTCTTTTTAAATTTTAAGTCTTGCTCTTAAAAGATAAAAAGTTCTGAGTAATAGTTTTTTTTATTCCTTAGTTTTTAAAAAATGGAGCCTTTTAAGCCTTTACCAGGGACTGAATCAGAAAGTTAACATTCACCTAAAGGGCCAATGAACAAATTGTATTTCAGAATCTTGCCCAGTAAGTACTTTAATTTGATGATTCGCTGCATGCATTATACCTCTAAATCTTCTTCCTTCAGAAACAACTTCCACACTTAATAATTTTCTTGTTAGTTCAACTTAGTAGCACTAAGTCATGGAATTAAACTGATTCTGGTGACTTGTCGATTTCTCTGTGCCAATGCACAGAGAAATCGACACAAATCTGACTCCAACACCACATTGGACAGGTTTCAGGACGTCCTCCTGAAACCTGTCCACCTCCCACCCAAAAAAAAAGACAAAAAACATCCAGCTTTTCTTTTATAATAATAATAGGGCTATTATTGCATAAAACAATAATAGCCAGTATTATTGCTTTATGCATTGTCTGTGGTTAAGCCAGTTATGTGTATGAAACAAATCTACCTATGAATCTGCTAAAGGAACCAAACTCTCACCTCAGCTAGCCTGTTGGCCATGGTTCCTGTCAGCTGCCTCTAATTCCAAATCCTGAAGCTCCACAGATTCCACCTTAGCCTCCCTACCCCCTGTGTGGGTGTACAAAGGCACGTGGGGGTCTTGGAAAGCCGATTCTGACTCCTCTGGCCCCGATGGGCAGTAACTGTCTGTTCCCGTGTATTCTGGGAAGGAGGAAGCTGGACCTTGGGCGGAGAATGGCACAGGGTGAACGGCTACAGTGACCGAGGCCGATGCCGTTACTGTGGTGATGGGCTGACAAAAAGGAGCGTTGTTGGTGTGTTGGTGCGGGAGGTGGTGATGATGCTGTTGGTGATGATGAGGCTGCGAGTTGTGGGAAGAGTGGCCGCTGTGGCCTGCTGAGTGTTCTCTGTAGCTGCGAGAGCTGTGATGGCCCCCAGCCTCGGTTGCAGTTTCAAAAGCGTCCATGCGCGGTTGGGCCGGGGGCGAGGCCTGCCAGTGCTGCTGGCCCCTGGGGTCCCTGCTGCAGTTTCGCTGAGTATTGCCATGCTGGATACCAGAATCACAACCCTGAGAGGGAACAAACTGTAGAGAACCACAATAAGACACTCATTTAAATATGACACATGCAAAGAAAAATCCATCTGTGATAGTTCCCTACCGAAGACACAGTATAGGCTGGGGGGTCAGGCTGCTGTCTCGGTGAATGCCGTTGCCCTGACCCCGCTCTTCTTTCCTCCTCTGGCTGGGCCACTCTGCCCCTGCTGGTCCGGAAGTGGTGGTGCTGCTCCTCTGGTTGAGTTTGTCCTCTGTGAGGGTAAAGGTTGTAGTTCTGCACCTCTTGGCTTATTCCAGACACTGTGGCATTAGAGCTGTACTCCGAGTCTGACGAGTCTGTGGCTGCACCAGAGTTCGTGACGGGTCCAGAGGTTTGGCGTGGACGGACCGAGAAATGGACCACTCGAGGAGGGGCCTCTGGGCAGGGGGTGGGTAGCCGACTTCGGCCATCAGTGGGTGAAACCTGACCAATGAGAGAAAGGCAATCAATTTTTGGACACCTGTAAGTCACTTTCTATTGACAAAATCACAACTGTAATGTTCAATAAAGATTCTACTCTCAAGATCTCAGCGCAATGTTTTCACAATATTTCTCATAAATATTAAGTTTGTTCTGCAATGCATCATCCAATCAATGCTTGCATTTAACTTCATCTGGTAAGGTTAAAATTGTGATGTATGGTAATCTATCAGCATAACCTCCAACTAAGGAGGAGAATACAAACAAATTGGCTGAAAGCACTCAATCACATTAGAGAAAAAAGCCTTTGACACTTCAGAATACAGGAACCGACTAAACAACAAAGTTAAAATTGTCATGGTAATCGGATGTTGGCATGATATTGGAACAATTTAATGTTTTGGTATGCTAAGGACCAAGTAACTGACTTAGTGACGAAGTGGCCGCTCCTCTCGAAACTGCCACTCAATATTCTTCCCTGGAGTGAATTAAATTATATCCCTATTTTCTATTAATAAAAACACAATTGCCCTGGTTGATTAAGACTGCATTCAGGTTGAGGTTTCAGTTTTTTAAATTGTACCTCTGGATAAGGTCCAAAGTATGACAATAATACTGGGAGAAGGACCAATCCATTCAGCACTCCAAGAACTGTCAGGATGGCTAACACTGCAAAGAAATACCTGCAATAAAAAAAAAAACAAATATACGAAAAGGATTAAAAAGAGTAAATAAAACTGTCAACATATTGTAAATGCTGAAAAACAGCATTTACTATTTATTTGGCTGTTTAAAACATTTTCTAAAAATACAGTAAAATAAACAAGGAGCAAAGTGGATGACACTGCCAAAAAGCATGGGCATAGGGTTGCTAAGACTAACAAAGACAGACATGAGGAAACAAAGAAAATACCCCCAAAGACCACAGATGTTTACACGTGGAGAGAAATGCGCAGGTTCATTCACCACACATGCCCAAAATAATACTTCCACACTGACACCAGCCACTCCCCAAACAAAACACACATATACAAACCCCCCACAGATAGCTGATGCGTGCACTGTGGTTCTGAGGAGCAGAACAGAAAGGTACCTTGTGTGTGTCTAAGTCCTGCCAAAGAGGGTTAGTCTTAAAGAAGCCACAGAAATAAAAGAAAGGGGAAGCATAATTAGCAAGAGCTGGTTAATTCAAAGGCACAGGAATAAAAGGGGGGGAAAAAAGAAGAGGGGGAGGTGGGGCTATTGGGGTGAGGGCACTCTCTCTTGGGTGTGCAGTGTATAAGCAAACATGGGGAAAACAAAGCAGAGTGGAATGCGAACGGAGGGGGTAAAGGAGGTTGAAGAGGGAGGACATTGGGGTATAAAGTGAGGGGGGGTACAAAAGGACAGGGGCCTCTCTTTCCTCTGGTTTAAAAAAGAGAGAGGGGCAAACAAATGAAGTGAAGGGTATAGAATTTAAACAATTTAGTCTAGGGACGAAAAGAAGGAAAGCCCGAGAGCACCACCCTTCCCTGGCCTCTTTCCTCCCTCAATCTTTTTTATTTTTCTCTCCATCTTCTTCACTCCCTTCCTTCCAGCTAAGCTCCTGTGAAATTCCCGGCCACTGCGCAATCCCCTCCACCTAATTAAATCTGTATGTATCAGGTAAGACCCCACACTCTCTGCTCTGAATCTCGCCCTCGCTCAAATCAAGTCACCTACATGAGAAAGAGCTCTCCTTGCCACCAGCCATGTGAAGGGACAGTGTCAGGACACCCATATACACAGCAGCTAGCCTATCTGTGCAATTTGTGACTTTTGAGTGAGGCTGGATCACTTGAGGTTCTGACTTGTTTGTGCGCTATACAGATGATACTGTAGTGTTCTGCTACAGTAGTCTTTGTAGGTTAGACGGGGCTGCCGACTATTAAGTGAAGTCCTGCATTTAGTTAATCAGGACTATTTCAATAAAATTAGCATTGCATCGCTATCCAGTTAGGATATTTGCTCTACATTTATCATATGTGGTAGGGTTATATTCTGGATATATTTTAATCAATGGAGAAAGGAGCACTTGATGGCTGTTCATGTTTTTCATGTCTTGGCTGTATGCACTGCGTTGCCTTTTGTTATAAAAGTAATGTTACACATTTTTCATGTAGAAATCCCATACTTTTTCTGACTCCTTTTTCCAGATTTCTCAGTCATTTCAAATTATAAGAAACAAACATTCACTGTGAATTTAGGGTACATATTTACAAAAAAATTGTAAGGGAGGAAGAAAGGAGAGACAGATTTAAGGACACATGAAAGAAATGTATGTAGAACACAAGAAAGACACAAGGAAGATAGAGAGAAGACAAAAGGAGAAAACATAGGAAGAGTGGTCGATACATGGACTGCAGTACACTTAGAATGAAAGACAATAAGGAAAGTCATGAGGCCAGAGGGGCCTTGTGATGGACTGGCAACCTATCCAGGATGTAACCCAGCTGTTACCCGTATGAGATAGGCACCAGCCCTCCTAGGAGTCCTGCAAGGAGAAGCAGGTATAGAAAATGGATGGATGGATGAGGCAAGAAGGGAAGGTAGGAGGAAGGAAACAAGAAAAGAACGAATCACACAAGGAAGTAAAGATGAAAGAACACAAATAAGGAAAGAAGGATAGGAGGCAGGGTGCACACACAAGGAAGGAAGAAAGGGCCCAAGAATGTTAAAGAGGACATAAGAACGAACTGAAGGAAATACATAAGAAAGGAATGGAGTAAGGACTCAAGGAAATAAAGAAAGTTACCAGTATAACAGATAGGACACCACAAAGAAAGGAAGGCCAGAAGGACACAACGAATGGCGGTTTGACAGAAGGAAAGAGAGAAGAAAAAAACAGAGGGAAAAAGAAAAAAGGAGGTAGGAATGATAGAGACAATACAGAATGGAAGGACAGAGGAAAGGAAACATTTACACAGTAGAATAGGTAATGAAGTCCGACATTAAAATACTTTTCATACTAATGGAGGAAAGAACTCGGATCAGACTCCAGACTGTTCATGACAGCATCGGAACCACATTAAGCCGCTTAGCTTGAACATACTGTTTGCAAACCTTTAGCTTGAAGTTAATTGGGAAGGAAAGGTCCAAATGATTAAACATTTGATGTAATTTTTGGCTTATAAAAATGAATAACAGGCGATTCAATTGAATTGCATAAAAACAATAAATAAGCTGTGTCAAGGGACTTGCTACTATGATTTATTTTACTGAAACAGGAACCTGGATGGATTAGTTCATTCAAATTCTTGTCCAATTAGTTAACTTATGAGTGTCCCGAGAGCCAGTATGAGGTAGAAAATCTGAGCTGATTTATCATGCCCTGAGTCCACCTACTTTCACTTCTTTCTGGTGAAGCTCTGACCACACACATGCACTTTTACTGCTTCAAAGCATCCATCTCGTACTTTTAGTACACATCAAAACCGTTCTTGTAAATCAATCTAAAACACCAGCACTGGTAAATGCTATGTCATTGCTCGAATTACATCTACTGTACATACGGATGCATGCAGCCCACATACCGGGCAGTGAGTCCCGCCGGACTGTTTAGAGTGAAAACATTCACAGGGCTGACAGAGAAAGCTAGGGAAACATTTCTTTCAGCGCATGCAGAAAAATACGAGCCAGGCCCTGTTGTTATTGCACTGTCTTGGGGCGCCGCTTTGTTTGCTCTGACAACAGCAGGACCTTTAAATGGAGGCTCCCAGACCGAGGCAGAAGCCAGAGGCGCAGCACACCGCTGGAGGTGAGGAGCGAAGGTCCATTGGCCTCCAGAGTTTGTGTGTTTGGATACGCGTGTGTGTGCGTGTGTGTGTGTGTGTGTGCGAGCGCGTGGACGTGCAGGCATGCCATCATTGACCCCAATGATTACAGGGTCAGGGAGCATGACAGTGTGTGTACGCGTGTGTCTATATGTAGGGACTGCGTGTAACTGTTGGCATGTACATACATGAGCACAGTTTGTGTAATTGCAGATCAGATGGAGTTCATTGCTCCCAGTTCTTAAAGGAACAGGTCAACAAATTTGTACAGTTAAGTGCAAAGAAGAATGCATGCACTGAGCCTATTTGCTTAGAGGAAAATTCCTATAATAGTCCAGAGAGGAACGTACACATTACTTAAAACCTGGCGTCCGACAGAGACTCAACAGTTGTAGTTTATTTTAATATCCTTCTCTACAGTCATCTCCCTTGGCACCCCAAACAAACAAGCAATAAAAAAACTGAAGCTATATCTGTTCTCATTACTTTTGACTTTCAGGCAAAAGTAATACGAACAGATACATATGGATGCATGCAGCCCACATACCGGGCAATGAGTCCCGGTATGTGAAAGTCCATCTTTCAATTGTTTCAACACAAGGAAATACTGAACATGGGCCTGGAGAAGGATCGTCTTTCAACAATAAAGATAAAAAGTTATCTCATGCCAGGAAAAAAAATATATGTTTATAGAAACAGAGCATGCAGTGCAGATATAGGGGGTGTAAAACAAAAAGACCGATGGAGGAAGATGCAGAAAGAGAAAGGCCTTCATGCATGAGTGGTGGCTCAGGGACATTCCTGCAAAATGCAGGTTTAGACATGGTCTCAACAGACTATGGACGCCACACAACTGCCATATGATAACCTTTAAGTGCAATCCTATGACAAAGTCTTGTTGTACTCACCTGACGATAAAGTCAAACTCGGAGCCTGCGAGCATTAAGACACCCAGTAAAGTGGAGAAGGCGCCATCTAGAACTGGAGCAAACATGTGCTCTAGTGCCAGCACTGCCCGTTTGTGACGATCCCCAATAGCTGTAAGGAATGCCTAAAATAGAGATAAAGATACAGTTCAAATCTTTTTTGGGGGGAGGGGTAATAAATAATAATAATAATAATAATAATAATAATAATAATAATAATGACTGTAGAAAGACATTCCAATGCAGTAGGAAACATAACATGTTTTGAACAATCATCTCTCATTTAAAGGACCCCAGATTTGAAATAGTCAGTAATCAAACAATTAGTATTAGTGCTTTCATATCTCTTGTGAAAAGAACGACTCAAAACTACAGGTCAGAATTATGGACAAATGTACATAATTCCTCACCACAACTCTGTCAAAATAGGTTGACTCAGGCCTGGTGTCGACTTTGTCGCAAGTTTTGTCATGCCTCTATGTTAATGAATGTTGATTTTGGGACTTCGGATGAAGTATGTGGGAGGTTTTAGTCTTTGACTAAGATGCCTTTAGACAGGACAAGAGTTTATTTTAAAGGTAACACTGTTTCATATCTTGTCCCTGTTCAAATACATTTTAAATTATAAATAGACAGCAGATGTTGCGGCACAACCAGTTATGAGGTTTAGGAAGGAACTGCTTTTTTGCATCATGCCGTGTTAGTTTGGACAGCAAATTTCCCTAAAAACCTAAGTGTCACAAAAAGCAAAACGGAAGCATAGCAGAACTGGTGTTGAAAAGAGTATGCTTTCATTGGCCTACCAGAGCTACATGGACTGTAAACTCCACTCCAATGCCCACCGAAGCGATGAGAATGACCACAGGGACGGCGCTCAGCTTGATTGCCATCAGTCCCATGAAGCCAAAAAGCTCCACAGTCATGAGAGAGAGCACAAGCACCTGAGGATGAAAAAGAGCTTTCTGTCAGACAGGAATGTGGGTTTACTTAAAAAGAGACATTCAACATACGGTTCAGGGGGAAAAAAACAAGTTCTAATCTGGTCCAAAGTTTCAAAATACACCTCATATATGCTTAAGTTGCTTAC
Source organism: Poecilia latipinna (assembly GCF_001443285.1). Taxonomy (NCBI): domain Eukaryota; kingdom Metazoa; phylum Chordata; class Actinopteri; order Cyprinodontiformes; family Poeciliidae; genus Poecilia; species Poecilia latipinna. Next base: position 76,253 of record NW_015112916.1, read on the forward strand.
AATAATACATCAATATTTCGAAAATAAAATGAAGAATGGTCAGCTGGATGGTCTGGAAACAGTTCAGTTCAGTTTTATACATATCCCAAGGGGAAACTAGTTTGCAGGAAGCATCAGAAATACAAGATAGCAGAACTATCACATTAATTATCTTATGCACAAACTGAGAGAAATAACTTATGCCCTAGTGCATTAAAGTGCAACGTGCTCCCAAACAGCGTTACAATGCAATTTTCCTAAGCAACTTAGCTCTAAATTTGTTTATTTTGTATTTTTTATGACAAAAGCAACATGGGCACAGTTATAATACTGAAAAGGTAAGAGGAAATTTTACTCAACTTACTAAGTCATAAAACTAAATGTACAGTGCATCAGTACTTCAGACACGAGCTGTGTGATTTTACAAACATTTCATGTTGGAGTTCAGTAAATGAACACACTCGAATGTACACATTGCTGAGAACGTCTACATTTAAGGCTTGCTATGAATTTATCACAGATGTCTTTGCAATGGAAGGTTGGATTGGTGGTTGGAGAACACATGGAGAAAATCAAACATCCACACCCACCCAAATCAGGTCTTCTGGGTGGATGACCTTGAGATTTACAGTTGATCTAAACTCTGACTGTGCTCAGCAGGCAGCAAGACATCAGAATGTGAGCAAAATGTGTGTGACTCTGTGTGGAGAGTGGATTTTCCCGGGCAAAGCAGGACAGGACGGGAGCTGAGAGTAAATACCATTATCAGCTGACAGGTGTCAGGTTACGTGAGACCTAAATCCTTTGAAGAGGCCCAGTGTGGGCAGGGGATGGAGCTCTGCGCACCAGTGTCCACTAGAGGTAATTTTTGTGGCCGTGCCATGGTCTAAGATGCATTTCCATGAAGGAAATCTGCTAACAAGTGGACAAAAATACTAAGAAAACATTACCTCAAGATGAAATTCAGGTCTCATTTTGAATCTTAAGAATGATCAGATTTATGCCATTTGTTATATAAACTAAAACAATGGTATCAAAGGCTTGGATTCTTTGTCTAAATGCCTGGGGAAATGCAAAATGACAAAATGGAAATACAGAACGCAAATCATATTTGATGATTACTATAACGGCAACATTAAGTCGATCGAATATAATCTGTATATGGAGACAATGCAATGTGAAGCAACTAGCTATAAGCTTGTAGAGCCAGTTGTTTGTTTCTTGACGCCTCTCTGTAACGAACCTTTTGATGTTGCTAGTAAAGCCTGACAGATGACCATGAACTCCCCTCCTACCTCGTTTTAATGCCTCAGGTGGCCTAGCAACTGCCTGTTATAAAGTACAACGCAGCAGAGAGGAGAATAACCAGAGTGATCCGTATGTGTGTTTCTCTGTGAATCAAGTACCTGGACGTTTATACATTGTACATTGTATAAATGCACCCTATTTGCTTGCCTGTGTCCATGGAAACTTCATGGGTGAGACAATTAGTAAAAGACAAGAGCGGAGGATGGAAAAAAACAGGACAAAGACTGCTTTTTATGAGGGTCAGAGTGGAAACTAGCTGCTGGAGAAACTTAGAGTTCTGTCAACATTTATTTCAGCATTGATGTCTGGGAGTGTCAGACTAGACTAAACACAGTGGCCCAACAAAACAGCACAAGATAAACACTGGTGAGGGGCCTGTGATATCGCACAGCATCCCTTCTTTTTGAAACTTTGTTATCATCATACTCTCAAAGCAGTTTTATTTTCAAAATGTTTTTTTTTTTTCACTTATTGAAAAAAAAATGGATTCATTCATTACTGTGCACCGGGAAATTGAAAGATTTTCAGCTTAACTGATTCTTTCTGACTGGCCATTGTCTAAGTGATGACAAGCTGTTGCAACACCAATAATGGTCTTCGGTGTGGAAGTTATTAGTCAGAGAACAGGACTCAAAGGGTCCAAATCTCACAGTCTGTTAGGTGTGAAAAAATGAAGTCAGAGAAAGCACAGCAATGAAAGAGGCTATTAAAAAAGGAAATAGAATTTTCTGCATGTTAAGACAATTTGCAACTCATTTAGACAATGTTGTTTTAGCAAAACTGCCTGCACTAGTTGCAATAAGTGCCAATATAAAATGCTAAACAGATTTTAAAAGATAACAAAAGCACTTTTTTTAGTCAATACTTGCTTTATTTTTTTAATTTTTTTTTTAATTTTTATTAACACTTACTATGATGCCAGCGGTCCATGGGTTGAGCAGAAACAGGGCACAGACTAGAAAGGTGCAGGCAAGCACAACACTGATGGAAAGGAGAAGCCAGTGCCGCAGACTGACGTACTGCTCCCAGAAGAGGAAAGGGTAGCCATTGGGGTAGGAGGGCAGGTCTTGTCGGCTGTAGTTGTTGCAGATTGCTCGCACGCTCTCGATGGCCTCCACAAACTGCGGGGTCTCTCGGAGCCCGTTGAGGTAGAAGGGGAACTGTGCGTATTCGATGGGCTCGGCAGCGGGAACTGAACGGAGAAGAAGTGAGAGGAAGATTCATTTACTTGCACCGATCTTGGTTTTAATTTGGTGATAACAACATGGATACATTTTAACTGAGGAACCGAGTGCTGCTGGATAGTAAGGGGGAAATATCAGCTAAAACAACAGTGAAGAATAACCTTTGCAGATAATACAAATATGTCCTGTTTAGGCTCTGGTAACTATTTAATAAATCCACAGTGATAATTTAAGACAGTTCATCTATACCACGTCGTGGTCTAGCTATTCTAAATTCAACTTCATTCAAGGAGTAGTTACATCTGTGGGTGAGTGTGTTTGTGCTTATGTGGAGGTGGGGTGTAGAGGTGCGTTAAACAGAGCTCCATTGACTCGAACCTGGCCAGACTGAAGCCAAGTCTGCCTAATGAGGGCCTATCAGTTCCAGACACAGCAGACTGTCAGAACTAAGGTTGATTCACAGCAATTACAATGTCAGGATCATTGCCATTACCACACCCTAAACACAGCACCACCACATAAAGAATAATATAAATGCACAAACACGTATAGCTGCCTGTCACTCGGCAATGAAGTAATACTTGCTGAAAAACAGTTTTTAATTCAGATTCATGCTGTCATGTCTTTGCTGCACATGGCAGTTTTAAAGGATTTATTTAAAGGAATACTCAGCAGCTGCATGTCTATATACAGTGCCTTTTAATAGTATTGATACATCCGTTCTACATTTTCACATTTTGTCATGTTATAACTACAAAACTACATTTTTGTTTAAACTGTAAAATGGAAGGAAAACAATAAACTGGTTTTCCATTTCTTCAGGGGAAGTTTTTTCAAAAACACACATACATCATCCCTGAGGTGGCACAAATTATTGGCAGCATCAAGGAGTGGGAACAAGATTAGGATGGTCAGAGTTGATGAGAAGAAGGGTGAAGCTAAATACATAGTAATTCTGGATGAAAACCTGAGCAGAAGTCACATGTTCCAGAAGTAAAACACTAAACATATAGCCAGAGCTACAACGGCATGGTTTAGACCGTGGAATAGCCCAGTCAAAGTCCAAAACTAAACCCAACTGAGAGTCTGGGTCAAATCCTGAAATTGTAATTGCAGCAAGAAATTCAAAACACTTAGCAGCGTAAATCTACACTGGTGGATCACACCGTAAAGAACCTAACCCAATAACATTATCGCAGTCCCAAACTTCCTACAACTTCTCCAGTCATTCATCCCATCCAAACTCAGGTTCTCCTAAACTCAAACAAGAGCAGACTGTAGTTTTATGTGATTTGCAGTCTGTTTGTGGTAAAGAAATGAGAGCAGGTTGTGTGGCATGATGAGGGTCACTGAGTTTTAATAAAGTGTGTGTGAGTGTGCTCGCAAGAGCCCCAGGGTAGCCAGGATTATACCACTGAACCACAGGCACAACACTAAGTTGTGTCCCAGCTCTCAGCTTTGCAACCTGAGCTCATGCAAGTGCACACTCTGCTCTGGTCCAGCAAAGTCTATTACCTCATTTTGAGCTTAGAGACAGACACAAAGCAATAAGTCAGACCACAAGAGGTAAACACAACTCGGAGCGTGGTGGCCTCAGCACGGTACCAGCAAACGCTAGTGTTGAGACACCGCTACACTGCACCGCAAGGCCGTCCTGTGTGTTGACTTACTGCTGAGACGTGTCTCGGGCATGGAGTCAGTCCGGTCGTTGAGCCACTCAGGAGGGTGCGGACGGATGTTGGCTTGTGAGGCGGCATAAGCGACGGGATCGTTGCTGACCCAGGCGGTTAGGTAGATGTAAAAAGCCCCAGGATTGATGATCCCATCTGCATCCACGAGTCTCTGTCGAGTCAGCTACAAAACCCACAGAAAGGGATGGATTAATGACAGCAACCATTGCTAATACACACTTAACAGTATGGTCTGCTGAAAGGCCTTTCATTAAAACGTACATGCACTTGGACGTTATTTTCATTTACGTTGGGCTGAAAACTGTAGTCTGAACTGGAGTAATTAGCCTTTAGAAATAAGAAAAAAAAAAAACAACAAAAAAAAACGATTTTAACATTTAGTAAAGATTGTGGTGCTGCAGCTGTTTTGCCACGATTCTGTGGAAATCAACCATGTTTTACCATAACATTCTACAGGTGAGCAGACCGCAGAAATGTTTCCTTTTACACATGGATGAGTGCAAGAGAACGAAACTCCATTCAAAAGCAGGAGGCAAATATTAGCCCCGCTCTCTCTCCATTTCCAACCAAAGAAAAATCAACAAGTCAAACACTGGTTACCTTCTCTGGAAATTCCTGTATTTCTGATCACAGCTTCCCAGAATTATCATGCCACATTAAAACATGGAAAATGTTGAATCAGCCTCTCCCTTCATATACAGCAGATACTGGCTGGTCTACCTCAGGCCATATGTCCTGACCACTCTGAATAAACGTCTAAAAGTAACTTTGGAGCACTCTCATACCAAGAGCTTCGGGCTGCTAAGGAAGAATTAACACTGAGTCTTTATAGACATAAAATGTGGAAGGACTTTTGTAGTTATTGGTGAAAAGAAAATTAGGTGTCAATTTTACTGCAAAACAGTTTTACACGACTTGTCACGGTTATTCCTTCAAACACCGCTCATATTTTATGTCTCTGTCTTGAGTGTTTCTGTCTAAACTGATAAATGTATTTAAGAAAATAATGGCTGTCATGTATACAAGCCCCCAACATATGTAAGTGAGTAAGTAAAAACTTTACTTATATAGCACCTTTCGAGATTTAATGATCACAAAGTGTTTTACAAGACTTGTTAAACAAAAGCAGATTCAAAAAGATAGGTTTTTAAATGGCTTTTAAAGAAAGCCACAGAATCTGCTCCTTTCCTTGGGCGCTTAACTCAGCGCCCAAGGAAAGGAGTTCCAGAGTATTGGAGCCACTGACAAAAAGGCTCCGTCTCCCTTTATTTTCAGTTTAGTACTATTAGCATGCACCGATTTCAGGGGACTGAGGATGTACGGGTGCAGCAGTGCTCTACGATAACCTGGTGTCTGCCCGTGAAGAGCTCTCCATGATAAAACAAGAATCTTGAAATGTGCTCTAAAGTAAACTGGGAGCCAGTGCAGTTGCATTAGCAGAAACATAAAATCTGAGGATTTGGATGATGTGTGGACGTTAGAATAAAATACTGCTGGCTCCAAGAAGTTGTAGCTTGGACTGCCTGGGCCACATTTGAAACATCTACTTCTTTTTTTTTAAAATCAGCATAACTTGGTACTAACAGTCCTTATACAAAAGCTTTAAAAAGTGCTTTTAAAAAACAGCACATAAAATTTCTTCTTTGTATCTTTCAAATGCATTTATTTTTCTTGCTGTGCAAAACAATGAAACAAAGTTTATACTCTGAATAATTGCTATGTCTGCAGAACATCAGAATTGAACAAATAAAACTAATCCTTAAAATTCGTCATGCAAAATTGCGACTCTAAGCTTCTCTTAGGGGAGAGTCACACAGCCTGGCATTCATCCATTATGAACCAGAAGTACAAACTGTTTATTTAGTTTTTTTGTTGTTGTTTTCTTTTTGTGATGGCTTCAACTGTTATTTCATTTAGCTGTTTCCAGTACATGAATAACTCTGTCACTTAAGGTTGCTAATTTAGCCCTCATATGGGGAAGCAAAGGAGCGTGGCCTAGCATCGCTACCTCCTGAGAGGTAAAACCATTACTGTACAGTTCCGCCACTCTGCCTTCTAGGAACCATAAATCTATCTTTCACAGAGGCTGGGAGAGCTTTCAGGGGTCCAGTTGGACTCACCGGGTTACATATATGAAGAAAGGTTTTGGATTTTTTATTTTTTATTTTTTCTCCTCACATTTCGTGGCGGTGGTGGAGGGGGTTAGCGAGAGAAAAATTGCTTGAGTTAGCGTAACAATAAAAAAAATTGGCTGGAGTCCCTGGGCGCGTCTGTGTGCAGTTAACCTGGTTGTTAACACTGAAGGAAATGCCACCCAGCAAATGGAGTAGAGCTATAAAAATAACACAACATCTGTACAAATGTTGCTCACACTTGGTTCTCCTGACCCCTATGGGTATCCAGAATGCCTGGCGCCACAGATTCAATCGGCCCTAAAAAGAAAAGAGCTCTTGATAGTGTTAGCCCTGTCTTTTCTTCAGACTTTCAGTCTTTTCACCTCCTCCTTTGTCTGCGTGCTCTCCCCTCGTCTGGATTCACTCCGCGAAATGTCTCCTTTCTGTCACGTTGCTTTCAAACCAAGCACACCAGGACTGAATAATCACCAGGGAAAAAAAAGATAAAATGGAGGGCAGAGATAAAAAGTTCTTCTTGCAAAGGACTGTAAAGTGGCATATAAAAATGAAATAGTTGGTGAAGATCTGCTCTTCTGTTTTAGACACAGGGGAAAAAAACAAAACTACTGCAATACGATAACACAGAGCTGGCCCAGATAAACAAGTGTTTCATCCCGTCTCAAAGAAGGAGTACACTGGAAAGTAGCACAGAGGGCAGAGGTTTGTGAAGGTAATCCTGAGAGAGGGAGCCGGAGTGAAAGCTGAAATCCAGTGGATCTGGATTGAATTTAACAGCGGAATAGGCAACAATTGCATGTCTTCAAGCTGTCACGGGAAGTGCAGGCAACTCTGCCGGCGGCCCCTCGCAACTCAGAACAAGTACAATTCCCTCACAGGGAGAGGAAGTGATGTCACAAGGTTTCACACAAGAGCTGCATTTGCTTTCTGTGAGCTAGAAGAAGTAAATCCACCACAACCTAAACACTACAAGATCATTCTCAAAGCAACGCTCTTTAGAGTGGATGTTGTTACTGAACACGAGTAAGGAGTTTAGAAATAAAAGCAGAGGAACCACAAGAGTTCAAGAAGTGACTTCAAAGGAAACTATACTTTATACAACATGCTGAGAAAAGACAGCGGTTCGTTCAGGCTGTAAGAGAGCAAGAGAGAGCACGACTGTCAGCAGATAACAGGAAGATGCTCTCTTATTTATCCTTTTGGAGATATCCCGTGTCTTCTGTCATGGGATATGCTGGATGTGGAAATATTTGCACTCTGTTGGAAAGTCCTGAGTTTAGGTAAGGGTACCGACGTCACTATTTCTCTATAGGCAATGCACATGGGAGACAGCTGCTTTACAGTTAGCAAAAATAGTCACTAATATGCAATGAAACATTTTGAACACTTGCACTTACAGTACTACTCTCTTCAGTCCCACTGCCTGTCAGAAAGGATGTTCTGATTTATGTTGAGTCCAGTTAATAGTATTAACTATTAAATGCACAATAGTGATTTTAACAATAAAAAGTCATTATTGTTAAAATTTTTCTCCAAAATTCAAAGATGCGAAAGTTACCACAGAATTCTGATTGCTGTATTTTTACACAGGACGCTGCAGTGTTTATTAGACTCGACAAAAATGAGCTCAGTGTTGAAAAGAAAATGGATTGTTTTGTGTCTGAGGTTCGCAGGAGTCCTGGCCAAGAATTTTGTTTTTATATTTCTTCAGGTTCTTATCTCTGTTTTCACTCTTCTTGCCAAAGAACGCAGCAATGAATCTACATCTCCTTTGTTTTCATAAAGTGGTTAAAAAAACACACTTTAAATTAAAAACACATACAATCCTCCGTTGTCTTGTTAAAGCTGCGCAAATTTCCTCAGCTCCAAAAACTTCAATCTTTCCCCTTATTTCATTCCCCCCCCCCCCCCACCACCCACACACACACACACA
>NW_015112916.1:87624-90975 GCF_001443285.1 Poecilia latipinna
TTTTTTTTTAAAGTGCCCAAAAATTCCCCCCCCCCAAAAACCTAAAACTTTCCCCCTTTTTCATCCCCCCCCCCCCCCCACACACACACACACACACACACTCTCATTATCAACACATTGGTATCTTTCTGTTGACATCTACGAGACTTGATTTGATCTTTTGCAAATTTCCTTTCTAGACCTCCATCTGAGATCTAAGCTGCTCACTGGGTTGACTTGAGTCCCAGTTAGATAACATCATCTCTCACAATGTCAGACTGGAGACAAGGCTGCTTCCACAACTGAACTGGAAATTGTCGAATGATAACATCGTTTGTTTCATACTTTTCTAACAGCTTTCGAGTCAAGGTGAGGTGTAGATCTCAACCAAGTGCTGTGCAAACAGGACCTCTCAAAAACAGAGTAATGGCCTTATCGTTGCTCTGCCAGCACTAATAATGAAATGCAGTGGGTGCTAAACTCAGACCACCAGACAGCAGAACGCAGCCTCTCTGTCCAACTGGTGTGCTAAGCTTTAAAATCAGAGGGAGCTAATAACACACAAGGAGGGCGGGGGGGCGACTCACTGTTCACCGATCTCACACATGGAGGAACTGAGAAATTATTCAAATGCAGAGTTATTTTTCAGAGGCAAACCAACGTTTCAGCGAATCAACGGACAAACTCTTACAGTGAATCGAGTCTCTTTGGGAACTATTTACATAAATCATAAAATAAACTGATATTTAGGTTAGAGACTCAGCTCAAAAATATCTGCTGAATCCAAACTTGAAGTTTGCATGCTCCAAAAAAAAACGTCTTTTTTTTTTTTTCATAGCTGCAGGACATAATAGTCCACAAGAGAATATTGGCTCCCAATAATCTGTTCCCGTCACTCTCCGTAAGCTTTAGTGTCACTCCTTTGTATATCTGTTGTTAGCATGAAAGGAGCTTAGAGGCCATCCAAATGATTACAGGTTCATCGCAATAAATGACAATTTCATTCAGAAGTTAATTTATTTGAGCAGTTAAGAAAAAAATAAAATAAATAAAGGCGTTCCTATTGAATAGGATAATCAAATTTTTGCAGAAAATATTGACATTGCGCCCCGTGGCGCAAGTGTTTCTCGCTTGGTCAAGTGACTGAACAGGAAAGGTTTAAATCCCCCACATACCTGGCTGAAGTTGATGGGTTTGTCCCTGCGTCCCGTCTGCACCAACAGTTTGTAAGCCAGGACGCCGTCATCAGAGCCGTTCTTGTAGCTGTTGACGGTGATGTGGCCGGCCTCCCAGTCTTTGTCAAATGCCTGCTGGAGTCCTGTCAGGGAAACCGAGTCGAGACAGATTGGTTAGATTAGGATGCTTAAAAGGTTACATGCTCTGTTATCTCCAGCCTTCCTCTATATGACAATTACAAAGCACAAGTTCACAGGAAAACGGAACACGCAATAACCCGACGCGGTAAAACAGAACATGACACAACTCTGCAAGTTAACCTTAACCTCCATAACAAGCGTCATTGATTTCATATAACTCCATTTCCAACCACAAAGCGAGACTTCAAAAGCCTGAAATCTGCTGGCTTTAATTCATGGTGATCGTTAGCAGATATATCAGTAACATATGTCTCCTTTTCTATACTTCTCCCCTAATCCATATGTGTATCACTCCCCTCCTGTCTACTCTTCCCCCTCAAGGCCCATGCTGTGGTCCGTCTGTGGGAGATGTTGTTTTGGGTCTCTTTCTTTGGCCTGTCTGGCTCCAATTTGTCCCACCATTGCGGAGAGGAATATCAGACACGGCTCTCCCTTTCTCAGCGCCCCCCACACACACTCTGTGTGGTTCTTCAGCCGGTTCATATACAGACTCCCACAAGATGCCACCGCATATTTATTTATTTTTTTCATAAGATTACATGCTCGTGTATTTCTCGTGCCAATGTTGTATCGACTCCAAACTAAAAGTCAAGTAAATATATTCCACACTAGGGTTCTTACGCTTTTTTCATTCTAGATTTCCATACAATTTAAGCCCCACCTTTCTGGGGTTGTTTGTCTTTTGTTTAACCAATTTATAAAGAATTTGTACAAAAACAAAAAAGTTTACATTGAATTTATGGGAGATTTTTCTACACTGACCTGAATCCAAGTATAGAACATGAAAAAACAACAAACTAAGCAAAACGGAGCGATGTACAAAGGGATGGACCCGACTAACAGACAAGACTATAAAGAATAAGGTTTGGAAACCTGGAAAATAAACTGAAATTTAAACCTTTCTATAATTTCTCAAGAACCTTGATTTCACTTTTAACTTTTAACATCAACTTTTCAAGTTGATGCTAAATCTTCTGCTTTTCAATTCCTAAAGCCCAGAATAAAAATATTGTCTTTAACATCTTCTCCATCAGCCTCCCTTACGGGATTTTAATCAGCCACTATCAGCGTAAAGTTTGAAATGCTTCCTGCTTTTTGAACCCCAGCCTAACATCTTGTTTGCTGTGGATTTATGTCAAACAAAGACGAAAATGATGATCTCAAAACTTTTTCCGCAAGAAACTAAATCACTGCCATTCCTCCCTCTGCTATTCTCAAGAAGTGAACAAAAGTTTCGGTAACACGGCAGTCGGGAATCAAATTTTGAGCTAACTGAAACTGACACACAGAGCAGTCGGCTTAACATCTGGCCGGAGTCCTGATTAGAAACCGGGCTTAATTTCACCTTGCAGCCAGTCCCTGAAGTAGTGGAGCCACATGCGGGGAAGCTGGCCGTTGTCCTCCTTCAACACGTAGCGAACGGTGTGGAACCTCTGGTGGAGCTGGTGCAAGAGCGGTTGGATCTGGGCGTAGTCGGCCCGCTGCGTCACCACGTACATGTTGTAGAACGAGAAGAACTTGAACTGAGCGCCGATGAAGTCGTACTCGCTGGTCTCCCTGGGCACGATGTCCGTCAGTTCCAGGCCGTCACGCACCTGGGTGGTCCCGTATAGACTGATTCCCAGCAGGCCCAGGAATAGCATAATCACGACCACCTGGAATCAGAGGGATGGACACAAGGATGGATTGATCGAATGGCTGCATCTTGTGTCTTACGAGCCAAAGAGGAGCAGAAATATCAAAGGTTGATGCTTGATCTTAAAAGTGTCTAATTGTTTAATCAACAACTTTTTGGTCATAGCAAGCCAAAATCTAGTTCTTTGTAAAACTATCCACATTCTGCCATGTTAGAACCACATCCTTCACAGTATTTTACAGATATACTACACAATAGACCAGCATAGCGGAGTAATGTTTAAAAAAAAAAAAACTTGAATGTGGAAGGTTCTATTGGTCTACATACATATGTGGCAGAAAACTAATACTGAACAACATC
>NW_015112916.1:94076-117211 GCF_001443285.1 Poecilia latipinna
AGCCCCATCCTTCACAAGATTTTACAGATATACTACCCAAAAGACCAGCAAAGCGGGGTAATTTTTAAAAAAAAAAAAAAAAAAAAAAAAAAACTTGAATGTGGAAGGTTCTATTGGTCTACATACATATGTGGCAGAAAACTAATACTGAACAACATCCTGAATACAACATCCCAACTGTGAACATGGTGGTGGCAGCATCATCCTCGGGGAAGCTTTTCAGAGTAAAAAAAAAAAAAGACCCAAACAAACTCTAGCCTAAAAGCTAATTGAAAATCTGTGCCAAGAAGTGAAAGCCAGTGTTCACAGGACCTCTGAGACCCATCGGCTCAGCTTGAATTGTTTTTGCAAAGAACAAGTTGTAATTGCAGTACGGACTGAATGCAAACGCATATCACAATTTTGGGATTTTTATTTGTCAAACATTTGGAAAATCATGTATCCGTATACTTCTTCTTCACGTAGACATGTTACTTTTTGTTGACCAATCACATAAAATCCCTCCACAATGTGTGCGTGAATACTTCTGCAGTTAGCATAGCATGTTGCGAAGTAAAGACCACAAGATGTACTTCAGCTGAGAAGAGTGGCCACCCAGACTGAGGTCAGAGTGTGCTGAGTGTGTATGACTCACAAAGGACACGACCACAACCTCCACCCCAGATTTCGTCCTGCTCAAATTCACTCTGACTAACCCTCCCATTCAAATTAGCACCCCAGTGACTCAGTGAAAAAAGAAAAAAACACACACACACACACCACTGCCCCACACAGACACATTAATACTCTCTGTATTTTCATTTTCAAAAAAAACAAAAAAAAAAAACATATGTATTAAGGAGTTAAGCTGACCTTGGTGGTGGGTCGCAGAAGGAACGGCGCATAGTGCTTCTCAGCAAAAGAGGCCAAGGTCCAGCGGGAGCAGGAGGGCTCGAGGCAGCGCAGACCCATTGAGGCCTCTCCGCTCTGAGACAGCAGGTCCCGCGTGGAGCTGTTGTTCTCTGGGCTCTGGCTGGTCGTAGAGGCTGAGTCACCCTGAGGAACGGTGCAGGCGCCGGATGTGGGCGCCGGGCAGTGATGAGCGAAGGCGGCAGAGCCTGAGGAGCCCCCATTACCTCTGCTCCCACCGAGGTTGCTGCCTCGGCTGTTCATGCTGCTTCTGCTGACGTTGTTGTTGTTGTTGTTGTAGTAGTCGCCGCTGTGGTTGCCCCTCGTCTGAACCGGGTTGATCGGCTGCACCGAGATCTGTGACCGGGGCTCGGCCGTGGTGTAGAAGGCCTGCGTGCGGGGGTCGTACTCCGTCCTGAGCTGCACCGTGGACTGCATGGTGATCTGGGTTTGCTGGGCGAAGCTGTGGCTGCTGTAGCTTGGTGGAGGCGTGTGATAGGAAGGAGGAGACGTGCGATACGAAGGCGGAGGGCTGTAGTGTCCCGCGTCTGCTCCGTCCAAGTACGCCTGAGGCTCGATTTGAATCACTCGATTGGCACATGGGCTGCGGAGGCATACAGAGAAGCAGGAAAAAAAAATTAAGCCATGAACAGCTGTGAGATAAAAAAATATATATATATTAAAAAAAACTTCATGGCTAAATGAAACACACTGCAGGAACCTTCAGTTTTGTAAAATAGAGCACAGCGTTACATCTGTTTGAAATATTGTTCAGCCTTTTGGCATTTTGGGTCTTCCTCTGCCAACAGCATGAAATATAGCGGTAACAATGGAATTTAATAGCACAAGTACACATCTGCACTAAGGCAGCGCCAACAAGCATGCCCAGGCTGGCAGGAAGACCGGTAGAGTCTAATAAAGACAGTGACAGATAAACACACAGCGAAACAACCGAGCAGCCAGACAGACACAGACAACTTTAGCTCTAATTAGGTTCTGATTCAGACGGATTATTGTAATGGATAACTGGGAGATAATGTTGTCCTGAAGCTATTTCTAAGAAGATAAAAGTACGGAGAAAAGAAAAAAAAAATCATGAAGGGAAATAACTGGAAAGCAATCACTCAGAATCGAAAGAACTGATCTCACCTGTAGAAGCAGCAGAAGATGTCAAAGCGCCTTTCTTCTCGTCTGTAGAGATCCATGCTGAGGATGGCGGGAAAGATGAGCAGCACCATGGCGAAGTTAAACACCACTACAACCGCGGCCTGCAAGACACCGAGAGGGGGCAATTTTATTCCCGAAGAGCTGGTAGAGTAACAGAGATACACAATCAATTGCAAAAATACATAGGTTTGAAAAAGTATTCGATTTCTTTAAACCTTTAAACATTTGTATTTGCGCTTATTTACTCTAGAACTGCTAAATAAAAATAAAGGGGGATCAAATGCATTCAGAAGCCCCTTAAGAATCGGAGATGCTCACAAGTGGATTTCAAAGTCAGTTCTCAAGAGTTTCAAGAATGAAGTTGATACTTTCTAATCTACTGCTAACCATTCAGTCTGCCTCTATCACTGTATCCTTGTAAGTTCAGAGGTTAAATCTTGTACCGTTTTGCCACATGAGCATTTAACAGTTATCTTTTTGTCAGGTAACCTTTTATTCAACACGCAAAAAACCTTGCAACCTCAGTTTATTCACTCAATTTAACAAGTTCCATAATCAACTTCCAAACACATGGTCTTACCACACTTAACCCAAATCATAACTGAAAGGTAGCATTGAGCGAATCAGATGTCCGAAGAAGCTATTAAAAGCTTTTATAGAGAGCTGGGAACATACAATTTTATACATTAATTATACAATTGATTAATTATTTAATTGACTACGATTAACGGAGCAATGTTGGGCTTTTTCCAGACACATAGTGGCATTTTATAGCATAACCAAAGATTAAAGGACTCCTCAAACATGAAACATGATTTTCTAAATACCATAAATATGCGTTTATGTTCAAAGAACAATAATAGAAATCGACAAACACATATGGTTTTTATTTTATCTTTGCAACGATGTAGTAAATACATATCCAAGTTTGAGTTCATGAAATGACAGTGAGAGTTACATGCAGGGAAACATTGTAAGAAAACTTGTTAGAGGCTGAAAGAGATTTGATACTGCAACCAAGGATCACCTTTCAGCAAGACAATGCTAAATATGCAACCAGAGCTACACTCGAATTGTATAGAATAAAGTTTATTCATGTTAAAATAGCCATGTCAAAGTTCTGGAGTGCTTAAAAATTTGAGTTTTATTTATATTCTTTCTTCTTGACAATTATGGCAAACTTTGTGTTGGTCTATGATGTAAAAATTTTGTGAAGCACATAGAGATCTGTGGCTTTAACAAGATAAAGTGTGAAAAAGGGATGCAAATACTTTAGCAAAACACAAAGTATTTATTCCAAAGAATCTAACTTTTACAACCCATGACATGAAGTCCAAAACTGTAAAAACAACTATGAAGATGAATGGCCAGGAAAGAAAAAAGAAGACCGGCGTGACTCTCAAACAGATAAAAATAAAATGTGCAAACGTAAAAGGAAAAAACTGCCTTTCAACACATTTTTAGTCTCTTTCAAGACTTAAACAGAGACTGTGCGGGGAGAAACAAAAAAAGGGGGAAAAAAGGCAAGGCATGTGTGTATGTGTAAAAGAAGCCAGTACAATGTTGTGGTTAAGTATTTGAAGGTGGTGCACTGGAGCAGAGGCTGGGGGTTGGGTCCCTGCCCAGAACACAATCTGGATATTGCGTAGTTGCCAGACCACTACACACACGCACAAACACATGCGCACAAACGCACACAATCGCATGTGTGTGCCAGACCACCCAAGAAGCCAGAGGCCCGCAGGCTCTGAGGTGATGAGCAGGCACTGCGGCTGCACAGACAACGCTCACACAAAAATGCACATAAACACACACATATCTTGAGCAGCGAAACTGTACAGCCTCCCCCTTAAACCACACCTTAACACCAACCAGACACACACATTAAAACACACTTTCTTGCTGGGTCAATGGGAGTGAAACCATGTCATAGCTTTTGTTGTGGATTTTAATCAATCCTGAAGGGAGGAAGTGAAGTAAGGAGAGGATAGGTGATAAATCAATCAACCACAGGAAGCATTTAATGCTGATAAAGAGGCACGGGTAAAGAAAAAAACACATCTTTGCCAGGAAAAAGCAAGAACTTTCATTTTCTTTCCACGAAGTCTGTCCTCTACTATACGCAAAACCACAAGTATAAAGTATGCATGGCATGCGAATGTGTGTGTGGCACATAAGCGTACAAAATGAGGCGGCACGGATTAGACCCACGGGGTAAATGGATCATGTTTGACAGACTTGCTGTACTAAAGCCATCTATCCACACATGCTAATATCGTACTCAACGTGGCGACATCTTACCTCACTCGGCTGAGTGTATACGTGTGTGAGAAACGGAGATTGAGCCTGAGAGGAGGAGAGCTGAGAAAGACGATCACTTTGGTCAACTTCAGCAGTAAAATCTGTCACTTACGTAACTGGGAATAATTGAGCACATATGTATTTTTTTCCTCCCCCTGTCTCAAAAAGAATTTTAGTTTGAATGTTAGATTGTAGTCAAAGGACATAAATGTTTTTTTTTTGTTGTTTTTTTTTCTATGTAAAACAAACAAAACAAAAATGAACCTTGTTGGATTTCTACAAAGTTTTTAAAGGATTTCCAACTGCACATTTCCATTTTTTTGTTTTGAATGAAAGCTCTGCCTAAATTAAATTTAACAATAAAGCCAAACCCCTCTGAAAACCCAGACATCCCGAGCAGGTTATGGTTCTCCTTAGAAGGTCTCACCCCAAAACCAACATCTTGTTTTTTGGTAAATTTGTACAGGCTGACAAGGTGCTTTGAGAGAAGTCTAGGATCTTAGAAACTATTTGTTATTTATTACAATACGTCTGCACTTCATTCAGGCTGCAAAAGAGCAAAGCTTTCAGCAGGTAATAGGAAATCTGACCACTTTGCAGTAAACTTGCACTATTTCATTGACTTAGTTCTGCCTGTTTCTGCAACAACAGGCAGAACAGAAGGCAACTTTAGCGTCATGAGACAGATGTTGTGTACAGGCACATATTTCTTCAGGTTAGAAACTCTTTGTCATGTGTACGTTTCTTTATTCTGCCAAAATCCTTTGATTAAAAATTATTTGAAAATGGTGGAGCTATTTTTCTTACTCATTTTGCAAAACAAAGTTATTGTGACTGCAACTACATAGCACACTGCGATTTTTCACCTTGATCAGAAATATTGCCACAATGTCCAATAGGACGATTTTGTGCAAGCAGATTTAGTTGAAACAACAATGAAAAAAGTACAATATTCTTATGCCAAAAGTTAATAAATGTCCTAGTTTTTGCAAATTAACAATTCATAATAGACCTATCGCATTGACACTACTGGCTCATAGTCAGTATTATACTACTGACCAAACAGCAAGCTGCTACGTGTTTTTAAAACATGTTTCAATTACTCTCACTCTACTACTGGGAAGATTATACCTTTCAAAAAGCAATCATCAATAGTTTCATCTCTTTTTCCCTTTGTATAACCATGACTGGGAGCATTCACAAGTCTGTGATTATTGGAGGCATTTTGTCAGACACCGCTCTGGTGACGTCTATAATTACTGACAGATGTTAGAGAAGTCAGAGCTCCCCTCTAGTTCTCCCAGTGTTAGTGTGGGAACACACACACACACACTTATACGCGCACACACACACGTACACCAGACAGTCTGTTGCTTTTCAAACCTCCCACACAGACAGTACGAGCCTCTGCTCAGCTCTCGCACACAGAAAACCAACGCGAGGCGATCCAAGAACACCCATTCGCACATGCAATCAGATTCAGTTACACGGACCTCGGCCGCAATCTGGACAGAGACCGGGACCACCGCTTGACAGCCTCGAAGGAAGGAGGGAGAAGAGCGGGTGGACTTAAGTGGAAAATACATAACTGCTTTCAGTTTGATGAATGAAATCAATAAAGCGACAATCTGGAGGCAATGACTACTGTAGCGTGAATTTTGGTTGCAGAGATCTCACACACAGATTTTCACACTTGAGGCTTTGAGCATACCTGCAAAGAAAAAGCTCGAAGTGCTGGGATGGGGATGAGGGCTGCCATGAAGAAGGCCGTGACGTTGCTGATGGAGGTGAGAGCCACGCTGGCCCCAGTCCTCTTCAGACACTCCCCAGTGCGGTCCTGAACGGAGACAGAAAGAGCAAAGCAAACGGGGGGGGGGAAGCTATTAAACATCTGATCAGCTCTCAGCCAGAAGCAGATGTGTAATGCAGCGGATTAAGAACAATTATTTCAAAACCAGCATGACTGACAGTGATTGCGAAGCTTTTTGAAGCCTTGAAGTGCTTGGAAAACTCTCCCGGGCCTGTCTGCCTCACTTTAAGGTGCAAAAGGAAAACCAGAAATGTTCACTTCTCGCAGAAAACACACACAAAACAAAGAGTAATACACATTCAAACAGAGTGTGTTTTTTTTTTTTTTGTTTTTTTTTTCTGTAACTGCGTGATGATATGGGGACGTGCAGGACCACACACGGAGCATCTCCAGGCGTGTCCGTCCTTGTGTGTGTATGTGTGCGTGTGTGTGCGTGTTTATGTGTGTCAGACAGCAGAGATCAAGTTCAGCTCTGTTTAGTTTTCATCTCAGTCACACAAAGGAAGCTAGAGGGGGGGAAGGAGAGAGTGGAGAGCTGGAAGGGGAGGAAAGCAGTGGAAAACAAAAACAAGCAAATACATGTCTGGAGATGAACTGTTCAAAATCCAAACAATTACGTCCCATGTGAAGATGGAGAGATATATACGCTGCGTGTTACAATATGCGCTTGAAATCGCTATAAGCATACAAAATACTTTTCGTATGGAAAGAAAAACACACAATTTGTGTATGCCTGCGCTAAAATGATAACACAAGAGCTTAAATTGTGGCAAAGGAACACAGACACACACAAAAAAAGAGAGTAGAGACTGCTTGGCAAGCAGTGAGAAAAATCATACTTCTAATACGGAGCATTGCTTAGATAAGCGGGCTAAGTGTGTGGCACATGAGCTGTGCGATGTTACTTCACAGGCACAGACAGGCTTTCACACATTCCTCCGCAGTGGAGATAAGACATGAAAGGAGCTGGGCCAGCATGACTGTGGATGTTTGCCTCACCTCAAAGGGTATCCTCTTGTTCTGTCCGGTCTCACTGAAGGCATGAGCGAGGAGGAAGACATCATCCACTCCAACTCCGAGAGCCAGGAAGGGAAGAACCTGCAAACGGCAACCAACAAATATGAACTGCTGAGCATCTTTTTCAGCTTTTATGCAACAAGGCAGGTGATGATATTGAGTTAGTCAGTCCTCAAAGACTTGAGATTTAAATCGGATTTTATTTTAGCTGTTAGAAATACTAAATGTACTAAACATTTATTCAGCTACTTGAAAAAGCTGTCAGAATACGATTGCTCGGGACAATGATGGCGACATATGTAGGAGTTCATCCCGCAATCAGCAATCATTTTTTGGCATCATTTCACAAGCTTTACTTATTGCTTTATTAGTTTATTTTTTGTGTATGTAGGGCACCTTGCTCACACACACCTTTTCAGGTGTGCCCACAGTTTAATGGGACTGAGATCAGGAATTAGTGATGGCCATTGACTTTGCTGATTTTAAGACCCTGTATAAGTAATAACTGACTGTCTGCTTGTGCATTTGGAAGATCAGTTTATTGGTGTTTGCAGGCTTGCAGGTTTTCCGTTGTTCTTCCATGGTAACAAGGATGGAGCCAGGTCCTCTTTCTGTTTTTTCCCCTTTAATAAAACCTTGACCCAACTAACTGATGGATGAGAGGAAGCTGCCCGCCGTCATGTGCGTGAGGTACCTGCGTGGTGGCAGCATTGAAGGAGATTCCCAGGAGAGAACAGAGGCCCAGCCCAGCCGCCACAGACAGCGTCACCAGAAGGACTCCAGCCAGCCCCACGGCACCCTGGGACTTAGCACAGTCCCACCGCAGCATGGTCAAACACGCATAGGCCAGCTGAGCACAGACGGGAAAACAATTAGTCACATTCTCCGTGCTTTTATTTTATATCTGTGAGATTCATTTTAGCAAAGGATTTGCTTTTAGTTATGAACGGGCCCTCACCATCAGCAGGTATCCACTGGCCACCCGGATAACACTGATATCAGAAAAAGACTTGAGAATATCCTCCAGAGTGGTGGTGGTAAAGGACAAGACCTTTTGGGAAGAATTTGTTGCCACACTATGCAGAACTGCCTGAAGAGAAATAGATGAAAGAGAGAGTGATTCAGGCAGGAATTAATGCAGACATAAAAGAGCTCAGGCAATAAAACTAAACAGGCAGTTTTCCATGAAAATGCAATGCAGCAAATGTGGAAAAAAGGCCTTTGGTTGCTCGAGTTGAAATTTTTGGCCTGAATGCAAGACATAATGTTTGGAAGACAACTATACCATTTTATGCTACATTAAACAAGTATGGCCACATGTATTACTGGCATAAACTCAGTGTATTTAATATTTAGCTAATACTTAGCGTAGTCCAAGCAGTTCTTGGCAATATGAATATTCGGTGCAGGGATATAGCAATAACAAAAAACTTGCAATATATTGTGCAGCCCTAGTTAACAGATGCTCTCCATTCAATTTGACTTAAATCGTGCTACTTTGCAAAGAAAAATGGGGGGAAAAAATGTTGACTCAAGATGTGCCAAGCTGGTAGACACACGCCCAAAAGACTGAATTTGTAGTTAAAGTAGCTCTAAAAAGTAACGTCTCAATAAAACCAAAAGAAAAAAAGAAAAGCCGTTCACCCTTTTACGTTTTCTTTATGATAACGCGGCACTTTATCTTTTATCTTTCACACTAAATTCTAATAAAATACTTTGAGGTCTGCGGTTGTACCATAGTAAATGTTTAAAAGTTCAACATTTTTAAATACTTTTGCGAGGCGCTGCAGGAGTCTGTGCAGACAGCACCACGATCCCTTCGCTCTGTGTTTTACTATCACAGACAGACAAATAGCTTCAACCTCAAATTCTAGTTACAGCTCAGTGGGGAGCAATGCTGGCTGAAACACATTAGGTAACACACACTAGATCACCCACATGTGAACTTGCAAATGCCAAAATGCACGCATATTTTTGCAGACACGCCTAAAAAATTCACACACCGAAAACACACACTGAAAATATCTGGCGTCTTTTGTCTTGCTCGACGATTAATTTTACAGTCAATTATTTCCTAGCTAAAAGATCAATACCACACACATGTATAGGGTCATGTGGAACAGAGAGCTGGGCCTCCCAAAACAAAGACCAGATGATGTCACACATGAGCCACCAATGGGGCCACAGCTGGGAAAGTGATTGTGTGTGAGCTCTGGATTGTTGCAAGTGTGTGCGTGTGTTTGTGTGAGAGTTAAGCTGAAGAAAAGAGAGATATCCAGCACTCTCTTAATGTATTCCAGACACGCATGTTCTTTTGCTCCATCGCTCCTCTCCAATGAGCAGCGAGAAGCTTCATCCCTTCTACCACACACCAACAGAGGTTTGACTATCTATCAGGGGCCTGGGCTTTAGACGAGGCCGTTCCGTGTACACCTGTATCCGGCCTGTGATTTACTGTGTGGTTGTAGAGGATTTAGGGAAGATTTCTTTTCTCTTTTCCTTTTTCCTCCCCCCATTTCTGAGCCTTTAGCCCTCACCTCAGAGTATTTCCTCTGCCAGGCTTCCAGGATAGCTGCGGCCTTTTCTTCATTCCAGTTGATGTGGGAAACCTCATCCCAGTCCCGAAAGTGCTCAAACATCTGCTTGGGGGTCATCAACTGGAACATGGTCTGTAAAGCCTGAGCACTGGAGAGCACACAGGGAAGAAGAATATTGAAAGGATCAAGGACAGGGAACAGAGTTACAGGTGCAAGGCTAAGAAAACTTCCTCATATTAAAGATGTAAAAAGAAAGCACTCTGGGCACACTCTGTTTTTGGGTTTGATTTAATCAACTAATGAGCATCAATCACCAGACAGGGAGAGGAGATGTTGTATTTTGAACAACCTTTGACAAGCAGTGCATGTAGGCTTCAAAATATCACTTATTCAGAAGCATCAAACCCACCGACTAGAAAAAAAAAAGCAAGCTGCTTCCAGCAGTACATCCACTAGAAAATACACATACAACGTGGGTTTCAGTTCTAATGGAGGAGTTCTAAAACAAGATACAGAACTCCCTTAAATTTTTTTAATTCTTCTTTGATTCAAAAATACAACAG
Organism: Poecilia latipinna; assembly: GCF_001443285.1. Classification (NCBI taxonomy): domain Eukaryota; kingdom Metazoa; phylum Chordata; class Actinopteri; order Cyprinodontiformes; family Poeciliidae; genus Poecilia; species Poecilia latipinna. The sequence continues at coordinate 104,360 of NW_015112916.1, forward strand.
GTGGATTGATGGATGGAAGAACGGACAGATGGCAGAACAGAGAAATTTATGGATGGGTAGATGGAAGAACTAATGGACAGACGTACAAGTGAGTGGATGGATGATAGATACAAGTTTTAGATGGGACTATTTAGACAATTTTTCCAGCCATTATAGACTTTAAAAGAAACCCTGTTTTAATACACCTTTTTTAACCACTAAGAAAAATAGTGCAGTTAGAAGGGTGAATCCTGAAAACCATTCAGCTGAAAAATGCCACTAGGAGCAGATGTATTTCTTAGATCCTTCATCATTTTAGAGATTTTTATTTCCAGATTCTCAAAAATATTCCAAATGGTAAAAATGGATTATACTATAGTATAGCATTTTATCAAGGCTGTAGGTCGACAAAGCGCTTAAATTAAATTCAGTAATTCACCGACTGACTTGCTGGATGGTGGCAAGTTACTCAATTGTAGCCACAGCTCCCCTCAGAGGGGAGGCTACCATGCACCAGTGCCACCTGGCCCTCTGACCACACCCAGTAGGCAAAGCGGGTTAACCGTCTTGCCTGGTCTGTCTACCAATTAGAAGACACACTCCTTCCACTGTTGGCCCTATTTTCCCTTTACAAGGTTCTCCTTCTTAAAGCCACGAAATGAACAAATTGCTGCTATAATCAGGGATGACTCTACTTGTGCACAGCACTACTGCAGCCTCCCTCAGAAATGCCTCCACAAGGAACCTGATTAGAAGAGCCATAATACCAAGTATAATGAATACTGCACAGCCTTAATGAGCACATTTGCAAGCCAATAATGTAGTGCAAGTGATTAGTTATTAACAAATGAGACTCGACTAGAGAGCAACTTGTGAACAGCGCTCAAGTCAGTCTGTGTATTTTCGCATCATCAAAAAGCAATGAAACAAACAGCAGACATTAGCCTGTCATTCTCTTTATGAATGTGATCTTTGTGGCACGGTGATAATCACGGTAATGGTGGCAGTTAGTAAACAAGATGTAGAAACCGAGTGCCAGCAGCAACAGCAGCAGCAACACACTAACACACACACATGCACGTGCACACACACAGTGCAGGAACACACCAGCACTGTAATGACCCAACTTTGCCAGGAAAACACAACCGCAAAAAAACAAAGAATGCAGCCAACTGTACTCTCCGAGCAGGATGTGTGTGAACGTGCATATGTACTTTTCTACGTACATGACTGTGCCATAAACGCTCTAATGTAGCAAGTACAAAGTGTGCAAGCAAAATATGTAATAATTTTTCTAATTGCAAAATAGACCCGTTTTATTTATTTTTTTTCAATAAAATTTGAATTTCTGTATCCGTTCGGTATTCAAAAGTCATGGATCGAACATAAAACTGTGTAAATGATGTATGCACATCACCAATTCCGCAAGCTTTGACCTGGTGCTTGTGTTGGACTTAAATCTGTGTAAATGAAATTGCTGTATATTTGAAGAGACTAGCTGAGCAATAGATCACTCTGTGCCCCTCTCTGTGTATACGAGAGTCAGAGGGAGGGTAGAGTCCAAGCAGTGCAGCCAGGGCTGAGGAGCAACAGCTGGAGCTCTTAGAATTTCACTGGAATCTGCTAATGACTGCAAGATTTATCGCATACAGCGCACATGCACACTCAGAAAGCGTAACAGAACAAAAAACATCCAGCGTCTCCAAAATAAGCTTTGTTAGAATCCCCGTGGTGTTCTTATGAATCTGCGGATGTGTAAGCATGGGTAGGTTACCTGAGTAGGGGTCCGCTGCCATTCTTTGTGGTGCCTCCTACAATGAGTTCCTCTTGCCAGTGCATGTACTTCCTGGACAGACCGTGGCAGCCACCACTCAAAGCCCGTGCCACGTTGAATGGCTGTTGTGATTAAGAAGCAGAAGTTAAGAAAGTATAACTCGATACTACGCACTAAAGATGCATAGTAGAATCAGCTAGTAACAGGATTTGTCTAAAATGCAAAAATACATTGTTTTCCTAATCAGTGTACTCATCATAACCCAGCAGAATGCACTAGTCATCAATAATTTTGCAGGGTTTATGCCAGTTTTAGTAAGGCACGTTTGGCACTTAAAGCAAACTAATTTAAGGCACTTAAATTAGTTTACTTAAATTAATATTTTGAATTCAATTACAGTTCTAATTTAACAATTGTAGTTGGATAAAGTACGTATAGAAAAAAGCAAGCCACCAATTTACCACCAGTTTTTGATTGATGAACTTCTAATGTTGCACATGCATGCATAACATTTTCAAGCCACCGTCTTGATGGTAGTCATGAACCAACCTTAGTTGAGTTCTTATTGGGTGCAGTATCGGGGCAGTCGGGGTCAGCGGGGTTCAGACAGGGCCTATCCATGTAGCCATGCCCGACGTCCGCCTTTTCCAACATGTCCTCAAAGCTATCCACAGGAAAGTGTGCTCTTCGTAACTTTTCAAGAAACTCCTTGGGGTCAAAATTGGTCCATTGCATAAGGTTTTCACCTCTGCAAAGTTCAAAAGCAAATGTTAGCATCTCTTCTCCCAACCACTGTATGAAGAAAACATATTTCTTTTTAAGAAAGGAAAGGGTAATAGCTTCATTTTTTTGTTTTTCGAATTTTATTGCGAACTAACTATAAACTTTACAACGTTAAAACTTTTGAGCGCAGTAAATCATTTCCGTGCTAGGTAACCATTTCCCATCGTGCAACAAGTAATTTCCTGCTCCATCCCAGATCTTGTTTCTCCATTCTCTCCTTTCCTCACACATTCCAATCTCCCTTTTTTTATTATCTCTCATTCTGACTACATTGTACTTGCTTAACCAGGCTTGGGTTATTATTCCCAACCTCCCAACCAGAACATAGTAAAAAGCCTTATTTACTATTCTAAACAAATAGGCAATGCACACAGAGGGATGTGCACATCCATTGATGATGGCAACCCAAACCGGTATGCTTTTCACACATGTACAAGACACATGGATGCACCACCGGCGAAGGCACACACTTACTGCGTGGACAAACCCATGCAGAGGTAAAGGTCTGCTGAGTATTACTGTAGCAGCAGGCTATTAGCAACAGAACGGCCAGACAATGGCGTGAGGCCCAGGGCTGGAGAAAAACCATTGCCAGCGATACGCATGCCAGAGACCACTACAATAGAGCCTTCAGAGGGGACGAGTTCAGGACACACATGCACACACTCTTGGTCTTCTATGGTGTCTCTTTGGATGGGCTCAGTGTGCTAAAGTAGCCTCTTCTACCAGAGGCAAAAAGAAGATGCAGAGGAAAGCGTCCTGGTGCAGTTTACGCTGAGCTAACATTATAAACCAGTGCAGAGAAGCTCAGTTCTCAGAGATGTCCCCAAACTTAGTTTTGATTGGTTTGCCAACTGACCTGATAAAGAGAAAAGCGATTATGTGTGCCTAATTAGGATTTCCGTCGGCCCTCCGTGTGCTTGTCAGGATATAGTCGAGCAGATAATACGTTGCAGTGCAAGGCTGGAATTTTCTAAAATTACTTTTTTATCAGTTTTGATAAGTCGAAATGTGGTACTTACGGGAGATAGACCATTCCAGAGTGGAGTTTAGCTCCTTCCCAGAAACAGTCCAAAGGGGTGATGATGAGGCAGGGATGAAGCTTTTCTATAATCTGATTGGATAAACACAAAGAAGAATTCACACCAAATGACAGGTTGGTATCAAAGTTGGGGAGATAATGTTAAAACAAATGATTGTCTCACCTGATTCATAAAATGTGTTTCTGTGACTAGTTCCCCTGATTTGAAGCATAAGTGTTCCAATGTCCATTGTCTGAAATAAACAGAAATTAGATATGCATTCAGTTTTTTTTTTTTTTTTTCCCACCAGGGCAGGCTTTGAGGGAAAATGACATGGACATTTAACATAACAGGATTTAATGTATTACGGCCCTATCACAAACATCAGAGATGAGGACAGAAAATATTAGTTACCTGTTATAAAGGTAAACATGAACTCTGCTGGCTCGGAGAGCAGACTCCAGGTGCTGTAGAAGGGCCTCCACCGTTAGTATGTTGGCTCCCTCCTCCCGTGGTGTCTGGATCATCAGCTGAGGGTTAAACATGGCCTCCTCACCCATCTTCTGTCGTGTGTACTTCAGTTCCTGGTTAACACGCCCACCAACTGGACAAAGAAGAGTTCAGTCATTAAGGTGTCTTTTTTTTTTTTTTTACCCCAATGTGCAAATATTTGAACACATCTTATTTATATTTGAATGCAATATCTATTAAGTTAATCAAACCCTTTATAATTCACAAGCACATAAACTTAATGATATGCATTAGCTTATTTAAATTGAGGAGTGAGGTCATTTGTTTCGCCTCTAGTGTCTCTAGAAGTGCACGGCGGGTCTATTTACACAGGTGGAGCGAATAGACTGAACACAGTGGGCTGCAGTAGCTGATGCTTAGCGCAAGTGTAGCTTTATGGACGAACTGAAAAATAAATTTCCTACCACCGGGGTCGCAACAAATGGGTGCCGGAACACACCCTGGTGGTGCATAGCTGGCAGATGTGTTTCTGTGAGTGACAAAAGTGTCCAATCTCATCGCTAACATGCACACAAAAGCTATAAATTGCTGGGAAAAGTGAGAGTTTATCTATCAAATTGACTGAAGATGAATATAAAAACTTGTATCTGGAGAAGAGACATTTTTTATTTATTGCATCTGTGAGTCTGTTGCTTTATTATTAAACTGAATATTATTTCGGATTTTTGCATAGTTCTTGTCCAGATTAACTTAAAAAGTGACCTTTTAATGTTATAGGTTAATTTTATAAATTACAGACATGTAATTGTTAGGAGTGTACAAATATAAACATTTGGGCAGATGCTGAAATAAATGTAGTTAACAGAATTCTCCAGAATACACTGATGAAGCAGAACATTTTGACTATAATGTGGGCACTTTGACTGGGCAACCCCTATACACAACTGTGATGCATTGTGCATTCCGACACTGTTCTCTCAAAACCAGAAACAACATTTAAATCAATATAAGCCTTTGCTGCAGGTTCACCAATGCCACTTCTTTAGATGACTTCCGATAGATGCTGAACACTGCACAAGGACAGCGATTTTGGTAGTCGATTCATCTAGCCGTCAAAAACTTGCTTTTTTTCTGGTGAACGGTTTGTGAACGTCAAAGAAGTAAATCAAGGCTAAAATTTCCGCTGGCTTACCAAACTTAGACGATATAATGATGGAAAAAACTGTGAGTGTCAATTTCAACTCATGGTGTGGCAAGATACCCTGGCAAATTTTACCAAGTAGGGATGCAAGTTATCAATTAATGAGTTGTTCATTGATTCTTATCGATTGACTTATAATTCCATGATAAGTGGCCATTTTCTTAAAACCCCCATATTTCTCTTTTAGCAAGAGGGCAGTCTTACAATAACATGAAGGGCTAATTTTTTCATAATATGATGAATATAAAAATAAAATAATTTAAAAAAATTAAATGAGCTGTATCAAATACCAAGTAAACAGAAAATTGTGCTTTTTTGACACAATTTTGTTCAACTTATATAAGACAAAACAAAACAGGAACCTTAGGATGCTGAATAGAAAAATAATAGATGACTAGAATATGTCAAACCATTCATTCCCCATAAACAGAGCTATACAGAAGCCTGTGGTTGCTCTTCAAAGACTGTTAAACCTTGCTCCATGAAGTGCAATGACTCACCCCCCTCAAAATCAGTCGTACTTATTGGCATAATGTTTTTTTTTGTTTTTGTTTGTTTGTTTTTAACATTATGACAAAAATGGGGGGAAATGGGAGTAAAACCCTCTACTCTTCTGTCAAGGTGTCAGGTGCGGTGGGTGAGAGGTGGTGAGGAGAGACGCAGATACCCAGGTTGTAGAAGAAAATGATGAATTTAATAAAGATGCTCAAAACAGTCCAGATCAGGCGGCACGGCAGAAAGATAGCACACAGCTAAATACCGGTAGCAACTGAAAAAACTGAAGACTAAAAACGAGAGCTAGACCAACACAGGACTTAACAGTTCAACTGTGAGGGTACGCAGACCAACGATGAATGACGTAAACACAACGTACGACAAGGATCCGACAACAGACAAAGACAACAGGTGGGACTAAATACACAGGGAGGGTAATTAAGGAATGAGAAACACCTGGGAAGCAATCAACGGGGAAGACGCAGAAACAACATAGACTCAGGACAGAAACTGAACACAGAAAAACCTTAAAATAAATACACAGAAACACGGATCATGGCACAAGGTCTTAAATGTTTAATCAAAGCATACAATTACACACAAATCTAAAAATTTGAGAAATTTACAAATTTGTTCAAACTGAAATAGAGCAGGGGTGTCCAAAGTGTGGCTTATGGGCCAATTGTGGACCTTCGCTTGATTTTGTTTGGCCCCCAACTGCAGTTCAAGAATGACACAAACTTTGTCTGTAGCACAGGTGGTTAATGCAGATGGAGACTTTTTAATTTTAACTAGGGTAAAATTATTACAAACATAATTTTCTTACAATAGAAAATCTTAAAAAGAGTATTTCTCTTTTTATAACCTGGCTTTAACAAAATGTAGAACCACATTTATCCATGGCTCTTTACAAAAAAAAAAAACTGCTTTTATTGTTTATTAAACTTGTATAATTATAGCAAGCATTTGAGAGAAAGTGACTCAAATCCTGTTCTTATTACAGCAAATAAATTTGTTCAATCAGGTCCAAAAGAAGCTGAAGAGTACATGTCTTCCTTTTGATCCAGCAAACATGCAAAATTACTTTTAAGTTTTGCATCTGCAATAAAAAAAACATCAATTTAGAAAAAAAAAAAATCTGGATACTTTATTTACTTGATTTTAGCTTTTTTTTTGTCCGGCGAGTACTTTTGGCTCGAAAGCTTTGGCTCATGTGACAAAAAGTTTGAATGACCCTGCCACAGAGTCCTAAGACAAATTTCTATTTTGAAACATGAATTTAGTAGTAATACATTTTACTTTCCAAAGCAACATTTTTTTAAACCTTACAATCAATGTCAGGCCAATTTTGTCTGTGTACAAATATAGTGTGTAGTTACAGTGATTTTATGATAGCCTGCCTTTTATTATCTGTATCCTCTAAAAAGGATTGTGACGACAAACTGCAGTAAAAAATAAAAATAATATATAACTTTTCTGTGCAACATTTAGAATTTTGCAATTCTTTTCTTATTAACAAATCTTTTATCAGCCATGACAACAATATTTACATCAAAAATTGATACTGTCCCAAATTTTCACATCAATGCATTCCTAGGAATATTTGTATTTATAAATTTGAAAATAAAAAGAAACAATACTTGAAACTGACTTTAAAACACTAATCTAGTCATTTAATTTCAGAGAGTAAAAACAAATTATTCTGTAGTGTAAATAGCTTGTTTCAATGCAACTGAAGAAGGAGTGAATAGCATTATAACATACATAATCAGTGGCAAAAAGATACAGACTGTGCTATTTGCTTTAAAAGTGATGACAAGAACTGGAGAAAGACAAAACAATGAAATAAAAATCACCAAAACCATTTCGGTTTAATCGCTGTAGGAGCGCTTTTAATACCGAGTGTGTGCCTGTGCACAACTTCAATTTCAGTGTGCCAGATTTATGAGAGGAAGATCTGCACCCCTTCCATCATCAGAAACTAAACACTCAGTGAAAGCTCAAGTAATTCATAGTTGTCTTCTTTCAATGTCTTGAACACACTCACACACACGCAAACACACAAAACATGAAAAATGCCCAGTAAGAGTGTTGGATGTGTGAAAAATCTGTAACATTTTATTATGCCTTAATCCAATTTAACAATTCGGCTCAATTCGTGCAACAGTAGGCATGGATTGAATGTTTTTACTCCATTGTAATGGCATTAAAGTTGAACATAAGCAGGCCTGTTCTGCTGGGCCGGACCACCCAGTCAGACCAATGGAACGGGAGGGAGGGGGCCATGTCTTGGGGCATTAGGAAAACACACTTGATTTCTTCTTTTCTGGACCCAAACAGCATTCCCATCTGATCCTGTCTGAAAGCATGTTTATAATACTCATCATTAATAGCAGGCCGAGCCTAACTAGAGCGACATGCTTTCCAGTACTAGGCCAGCTACACAGCTATGTTACACCAGCAACTGCCTTCAAAGGAGCATGCATGGAACTGATTAGGACCCGATGTGCACTGACAGTGCACTAACAAGTCAACTTGTCCAATGCACTCAGCACTCGGACGCAAAGCTAGCCTCAGGCTCGGTGTAAGTGCACTGCCAGAAGGAAGAAAGATAACACTGATACAAGGAAGGAAGCACATCTATTTTCACCCTGCCTCTCCGTGTGCGAGAACATGAAGAAAGATCTAATTGGAAAAAGATGGGAGGGCTGTGCTTAGAAAGAGCTCACTGTCTGGCCGGAATGCTTTCCAAGTTGCGGACAGCCACCCAAAAAAACCCTCGAGTTTACAGCGAGCGAGCAGTAAAGGAAGGGACAAGTCAAAGGAATGTAGTCTTCTTCTACAGGAAACAGCACATTACAGCCTTGGGCTTCAAGAATTCCTCACTTCACAAGGTTGCAAAGTTTTGGGGTCAACACTCACACAGCCGTGGGGTGAAATTAACACCCCAGCTGGACCAGGAAAAAGTGTGAGTGTGTGTGCACACAGCGCTGCGTACGTGCAGGGGTGTGCATACGAGTGTGTGTACACACAGCTGTGTTTCTTCAATGACACATATTCCCATATTCCTCCTCCAAGGAAAACTGGGTGACCCCAGCTTGTGTTGATAACTTGAAGGTGTTCAGCTCCAAGTTCAGCTGCTGTGACCAAAACAAAGTGTCACTGACTTTTAAATACTTGCTTTAACAGCACTATTTTTTTTTCCCTGATGTGTTTTTCTTCTTTAACATGAAAATACACTCCTGCTTCAACACTCTGGACTGCTATGCGATCTGCAGCAAACAGCACATTTTGCCTTAAAAGAAACCTCCAATATGCTCCAGATCAGAGCTCAGCATACAGTTTTTATAGTAAAAATGTGTCCATGTTTTTGGAAGAAAAATAGTGAGAACACCTAGGTGATTTAAGAAAAAGAGCTGGGTTGAACCAGTTGGTAGTGGTTGGTAAAGTGAAGGCAATTTTTCCAAGAGACACACTAAGAACTGTTAACCAGCTTCAGTCAGTAATCATGGTTGCAACTAAAACGTTTATATTTATTCAGATTGAACTAACAGCAACTATCTTCAGTGCAGAAGTTATTATTGTAAGTATTCACTAGCAGACTCTGCTGCAGAGTGTCTTTGATTTCTAACATATCACTTTGTTTTCCCAATCCTTTGTTGCCCCTTACAGATTATTGTCAATATGGATTCATGACAATCTCCTAAACTGGATCAGTCATTGTTGTGTTGACTTCAACTCCCCCATTGTACGTTAGGATATTCCAGTTAGTCATGATGTTCAATAAACATGTTGGGAATATCAAAAGATAAGAAAATTTGTAAGAATCTAGATTTTTGCTAGAAGAAATGTGTTTGTATTTCACTCCTGGACTTGATCTCTCAGAAAAAGACAGTTAATGCAATCCATGGTAAACATCCTCAAATGTAAGCATTTTATATTCATTTGTTTTAAACGGGCAAAGATGAAGGATCAAGTACAAAGACTTATGTGGACTGAAACACCACCTAGTGACTGAAGTTGGACATTGCATCAAACCCCGTCATTAGGGAAAAAACTGGGTTTGTCCCTTTTGATGTACTGTATGCTGATTCTTCAGTTGTAACAAGGATTTGTTTTTACTTGATAACGGGAACATACATTTTTGTACACTTTAGATCATCTTTTGTCAAACTTTGTACACAGTGCAAACTTGAAGAGTAACTCGGAAACTTTGCCCATTCCAGATTTCACATACACTTACGCCACAAATACTAATAAGGGTTGAAGAAGCATGTGATAGAGCTGTACCGTTTGGTTTTTGACCAATGCTAAAACAATATATTAATCAACATATAAGTTTGGAATGACCAATTTGTCAACACAACAAGATTCCACTCAAAACTCTCTACATCACTGAGAAAATTACTGAGAGAAGAGAAGAGGCTTGTGCATGCCCCTGTGGCAGAGCCTTCAGTGTGGGTATTGAACATGTTGCATAACATTAACCCCTGGGCTCCCCTATTCTCCAAGTGTTGGAGTGGGGGGCAGTGGGCTATGAAAGGAGAGGACGTAGGTTTCTAAGGAACTGACATCACCCCCTTCGTCCTTTCAGTTCTGGACTCCCTCCTCCCATTCCTACTCTCATTTTCTCTCTCTTTGCTTTATTCAGCTCTACCCTGTGATTGGCCAGATCATGATGGCAATCAGCCCGGCCCCTCTGTCAAAGCCAGCCCAGCCCCCTTTTCTCCTTGCCAACTTTCTCTTTTTTCCATGCAGGACACACAGCACCAGAGCCCCATCCCACAGACATCTCTCATGCAGAAAACGGAAGTAGCTCACACTTTCAAGGAAAACAACAGCAGCCACGTCCTTCAACTAATGCGTGTGATGTACACGTTGGAGAAATATTAGATATGACAGAGAAAAGGTAAAATGGTTAAAAAAAAATCTTATCTGCGTTAAGCAGATGTTCAACTGACATTAGAGCATCCAAGATGTATGAGTGTATTCAGTGTACATGCATGTGGCCAAGCACACCTCAGTAAGTGTGTGTGCACACGTGTGCATGTATGCAGAGAATGGATTAGCTGGATTAGGCCCCATCTCAGCAAGAACCCCCTGTGGTGTGGGGAACGTACCGACCCCCCCGTCCCCAAAACCGGGTCACCTTCCTGCAAACAGCAAAGAAATCTCCTATACCCAAAGCAACAGCTACCGTTCAAAGGATGAACAAAAAACACTTTTCAACCAAGGTAAAAATAACGAAAAAAAAAAAAACTACTTTAATCCATGGTTTCTACACTGAAGACAAAGAGAGTGATTTAATCTCTTAAGAGTGGGTATATGTAAATCTAAATTCCAACTGCAGAAAAGATGAAGATTATCGTTGCAGGCAGGTTATGTGAACCAAATCTTTGGTAGATACAGTTTAAACTGTATGACAGTGATGTCAACAAAGAAAACAGCACAATAAGGCACAAAGTCGCTTTTCTTTTACTAATTTCAAACAACTCAAAAAAAACAAACAAGTTCAATCATTTTTGTCATCGCAAACAAAATGATTGAACCCACAGTGTTCAAGTTTTCAACAATGAGTCCTCCTGTGACCATCACCCCGAGCATCAGCATGACTGAATTTGTAAAATTCTTCAATAGTAAGCTTACATCCACTTTACAAATAAACTGATCACACTTATTTAATGTCACTGAGCAAAGCAACATACCCATAAGTCTTTTTCTCTGTTATGCTGTTATGCTGTGACTCAAGTGACACGGCTGTGACAAGAAGAAATAAGATAGAAAATGGTCTCTGTAAAGACCACAAACTTGGTTAATCCCGACTTTGTTAAGCAAGCCAGTATAAATAGTCATGCACTAAGAAATAGATTAGTGAGCAGAAGCAGAGAACTTTTTAGCCTGATCTGCACCAACTCCACTCTCTCAAAATTCTTAGTTAGCTTTCTCCTTAACAGTTAGATCTTTAAAGTTGAGTCAGAAGTCAAGAAAACTTCATCACTCTTGCATCCATCCATTCTTTCTTCCTTCCTGCATTCCTTCTTTCTATCTCCTTCCTTCGTTCCTTCCATCCATTAAGCCTGTACAAAATATCATCATCGCAATATCAGTTTTCATATTCCAAAGGATTGTTTGGAGTGCCATCATTGTTGGCCAATATAACCAAAGTGTTATGAACATGAATTTTTCAAGCTAATGTAATATTTAAACAGTTGAACAAAGTTTCAGGACACCAGGTGATTAAATTGGACACAGAGAAGAAGAAAACAGGAACATATTACAACTCATATCATCATCACAATATTTACCAGTGTTATTGCCATTGCAAGATTTTCTAATACTGCGCAGCCCTACCATCCGTCTATCCATTCATCCATCCATCACCTCTTTTTAAAATCATTTTTACCATGAATGTCGGCACTTCTTAACTCAACACAAGCAAACCAATAGAAGCGACCAATTCCAACTTGCACTCTCACTAGAAGAATAAAGCACAAGAGCAACAACAGTTGTAGTAGTTTCTTAGAAGCAGCATACATGGTAGTTGTGAATGCAGGTGTGCACACAGCCACAAATATGTGATGAAAGGCCTTACTGAGAGCAGAGACCCTATCTGACCCATGACAAGCCCCCCCCCTCTCCCTCTCACGCTCTTTCCCCTTGTGCTCTCCCTGTACTCTCCCCTGTTAGCATTTAGACAGGAGTAGGTTTCCACATAAGTAAGTTAGAAAGAGGGTTCTGTGAAATGATCGAAAAAGTGAGAGAATGACAGAAAAGAACGACAGAAAAAATAAGAAAAGAGCAGAGTAGAAAGCTGAGATGTGCCCAAAACAGCCCGACACAAATGTGACACTCCAGCTGCCAACCGCTGCACCCCCCTAAATGCAGCATTACCATATCTATGGATACCCTCGCCCCCGATTATGCTAATCACCTGTCCGGCCCTTGCAACTCCTAAAATGGGTGTATTTAGCAGTCGGCTGGCTCCCAATGCAGCTTCCCCTGGGCCCGAGGTGTACATTCACACAGTTCTCAATGGGCAGATTCTTCCACGTTGTTGCCTTCATTGAAATCCCCAATCTCCTCTACCAACCCCCTAAATCCCCCCCCCCCCCCCCCAACAAAAAAAA
>NW_015112916.1:120339-136388 GCF_001443285.1 Poecilia latipinna
ATTTTTTCCCCGTTTTTCCTTTTATTTAAACCCCCAACCCCCCCCCCCCACCCCCCAATCCCCCCCCCCCCCCCCAAAAAAAAGAAAAAAAAATCCCTTTCAACACCAATGGATTCACAAGGCAGCAGAAAGACTATAACGTAGATGTAGAAGAAAACACTGACAGTAAAATGTCTGTTTTTGCAACATGTGCATGCATTTGTGAAGTAAATGTTGCAAGTAAAAGGGATGCACCTTCATACCTAAACTAGAAATGGATGCAGCTGTCATTGCACGGTGTTAACATTGTTCATCCTCAGCAGTTAAACTATATGACTTAAAACCATGCAGATGGATGGGGAGAGGACACATATCCTGTCAATGCCTGTAAATTTGAAATCAGGTAAGCTTTCACTGCCTCCCCCCTGCTGGATTTACAATCTTGTGATTGGCCCACCGCCCAGTCATAACAGACCGTGACATGAGCCTGAGCAGCCAATCTCAGCCAGCCATCTCTTTGTCATTTCCTGTAAAGATGGCCCATGATTGCAGGTATCCCAAAATCACACATTCTTGAGTGCGGAGAAAAAGGCAGAGGCAGAAACAAAAAGAAAGCGAGAGGAAGAGCAAAAATTATCCTGAGAGCAATTCAATATTCCATAGTCCTGTCACCCTGGCTGACATAAACCAGTGCAGTGCAGTAGGGTTAAACAATCTCCAATTCTTTTATACTTTCCTTCAAATTAGCCAAGAAGCTTCCTTGTGATGTAAAGTTTCTGAAGCTCTTGATTTTCTTTGGACTTTTGCAGACCAGTAATGTCTGTCATAATTGCAACTTGATTCTGTCTTCTTTATTATGCATAAACCATCTGACATGTAAGCTGCATAAATGTCCTTTGTAGTCATGGCATCCTGACTAATCTTTGCATTTGTTTATATATCCAACCACTTGCTGCTGTTCAACTAACAGGTTGCTTTGGTCGTATAACTTTAACTAAAACATAAAAAAAGAAAAACATTTCAGAAAATGGCATTAATAGTGCCTGTTTAGATCATAGTTTATGGTAATTATGTGAGGAGCATGTCCCCTACACCTCATAACACTTGCCTGAGTACTGTTTCTGTCTTCTTGCTGACAGCCTAAACCCTTGGGAAACATCTTTGCATGTACAGCATCTTTCATGACAACCAACGATCAAGTTCTGAGCTTTGACTTTGCGCCTGCTTTCCATTTCTTAGTTTTCAGACAGTCCTTGGAGGTGTGATTGGTATTTTTTGATCATTGTCAGCAGAATTTATGGCGGATTTTATAATGGTTAGCTCGTTTTAAGTGAAACCATTTGTTGTGATCCGAGCCTATGACTTTTTGAAACCATGTCTAAGAGTGGTCCTTTTGTGAACACCCCCGTAGAGGTGTAAAGTACTCAACAGCTGTGAAAGTGCACGTGTGCAGCATGCACAGGGTTTATTCTACATTTGCATGGTCAGATAACAAAAACAATGGCGGATAGCATTGTGTTACTTAACCTGTTCAGTTTAACAACATTTCTGATGCAGTAAAATGATCTCAAGTACTTGGTTCATCGAAGATAGGTTACTATTTTCCAGGGCTGGGCTGTCAGGACCTAGAAGGCCTTCTTTCCAAGCCTAAGCACTATCAAAATCGCTAATACACATCTACAACCTAAATCGTAAAAACCATGGTGTCTCAGCCGTGAGCAGTGACACTTATAGCTTCTGGAGCATTGCAGATAAAATGCCTAGAATTTGCTAAGGATACAACAAAGAACAGTGTATAGAAAAGGATGTACAGATGAGATTTCTATGATGGTCACTCAAGTGTGTCCTGCATAAAGACAGGAGGGTGGATTTTGTCTAAATACTCCACAACTGGGTGAGTATAATGTGCTTTATTTTTTCTGATTTTGGCACAGTTGGCTATAATGTAGTAGTTTGGAGTTGTCTTAGTTGGATTTCTTGCAGTATTCACTCAATCTGAGAAAAAAAAAAAAAAAAAAAACACTCATAATTAATTAGGCTATTTAATGAAAATGTAAATTATGTATGTAATAATGCAGCCCCCTCTCTCTTCCGCCCTATCTTCCTCCGCCTATTTGCGCATAAACATTCTGTTGCAGTACAATGGCGATCATGTAAAAATATCAGAAGGAAATCGCCATTATTTGGTCTTACTTGTCTTCTCTCTTTGTTTACTTTGATTTATTTAAGATCCATGTCATCACTCAGGACGCATTTAAATGCCCGGTCTGAACGACACAAGCTGGAAGATTGAAATTAGATCATATGAATATGCGTGAATTCAACATCAATTGTACACGTGGCTTGCATACTTGTTAGGGTGTTCTAATCACATGCTGCACACATGTGGTGTGTTATTTTAGCTATTTTAAATGGGAATAACAGTAAAGGAGTCAATATTTAGCTTCCACAACAAATTTAGCATTTTTTTGTTAAAATGTTATATTCTTATTTAAAAGGTATTCTAAAAAATATTTTACATTACAATATGCTCAAGTATGTTTAAAAAAAATCTAAAAGGTTTTATAGAGTGTCCCAATTTATTTTATCTACATATTCATATTTTGCTCTTTTCCTGTCCATTTAATGCCAATAACAAAATATTTCCTCAAGTTATTGCACGTTAGTTTAGTAAATTCTGTTTTTGTAGTTAGGTACTATGAAAACAATCATGAAAAAGTCTAAATCTTACATATAGTTTAATTTACCTGTGTATTATTTTCATAAGACTATTTATTACATCCTGTTTCCAATAAGTTAGGTTCTGATCCCAGTTTTGCCATTTGACTCCTATTAAAACATAACAGATTATGATACTAAATCAAACTAAAACAACTCTAAGTGACCTCCTTTTGGTGAATGTTATTTATTGGAGAAACATAATCCCATTTCTGTCAGTAGAAGCCGAAAATTACCTTCCATCATCAGTCAAAGCAGACTCAAAATTTTGCAAGCTCTTTTAGGTACAAAACATCCAAAACTGCAATTTTACAACATGGGAAAGGGGTATTTAGTCAGCTCTCCATGACGTTTACCTTTAAAAATCTAACCAAACCGAAACATACGTTTGCTGCCATTTTTATTGTTCTAATACAGACTCAAATATAAACTCCAAACTCCTCAATCATCTGACAGAAAATATTTACTCTCTTTTCACGCCTTACATGTGCTTGTGTGGTACTTTGCTGTTACTGCCAGATTCTGTGACGACGTGTTGCAGGAATTGCAATGAACTATAAAGCTATGTATGTAACTGTGGTAAGCCAGAGGGGCTGCATAAAATTCCAGCGACTAGCACACATACATACATGAAGACACACTTTGGATATGTTTGCAATAAAATTCTCCACACTGCAGCCTGAGATGTATCAATCCACACTCCAATCTCTCTAAGTCTACGGCAGATTCCGTGGCCAAAACACAAACACACTACTGCTACTATACTTCTTTCTCTCTACTCCAGCGCGCGCGCACACACACACACACAAATGTGCTCCCTCTCCTGTTTTGTACTTCTCCACCCTCCTGGCAGCCAGCACTGTGAGGGAGGGAAGAGAGGAAGGGAGAAGGAGGGTAGGAAAGGAGGGAGGCCAGACCACCCTGCTCTCATGGCAGGGCTGAGTGTTTACATTGCCGTGGCTCACTCTGTAATACATCTGGCATTCTGAGGCCACTCTCTCCAGCCAGGGAGGGGGGAGAGGCAGAAGAGGAGGGGGAAAAAACGACGCTTGAGTAAAAGAGAGAGTCCTTTCTAGCAGTGGGGAAAAGAGCGGAACATAGGAGTAAAAGAAGGAGGTAAAGTTGGGGGGCATGGTGGTAACTTTCTACATAGTCTCATGTGGTCGGTCATTTGCAGGGCTCTGGTTTTTGAATAAGAGTGCCTGAAAGAATGCACAATGTAAACAGAGCACTTGGAGGCATCTCAGGAAGTTGTTTGTGAATGGGAGTGTGCTCTTATTTGCAGCATGCGCGCACACACACACACACACGGATAACTTCACAACTCGAAATGGCAATGCACTTTAACTTTCGGCCAGGTAGGGCTTTCAAATACCGGGGAGCCAACTTGAGAAAACATCCCTGCAAAACTCTGCTTACAGAACCATAGGCTCAATGTTCCTCCAACGCCAAGTCCCTCACCAATCCGCCTGCGCTTTTCATCAACTCATAAAGTTTAACACAACACACGCAGGAATGTTATTCCTTATACCAAGGGTTTAATCCTGTTTGTGGCTAACTGATAAACACACACTTAATTGAGTGCAGTTTGTATGAGCGTCTGAGCGCGCAACTGAAGAACTACCGTGCAAGAGCAAAACAGATGACACGACAACGATAGGCGCCTAGAGTGACTTCTCAGCTAACTGGGAAAAATATTGGGTGTGGGCACACTTTTCTGTGTTCTCAGTGCTTGCGGTTCTTGAATGAAAGCTGCAGAAGAAAAAAATACTGCAGTGGGGGGAGAAAAAAAAATATAACATGCACGACAGGAAGAAGAAAGAGATAAAAAGAAAAAAAAAACACTCACACAAAAAGGGACGTCTAATTAGCCTGCACTGGTCAACCACCTCGTCATTCACAGAAGCAGAACCTCAAAGCCTCTCTGCGTGCAACAACAGTTTTAGAATGTCTGTGTGTGTGTGCGTGTGTGTTTGTGCACATGCATCCATGCATGTATCACTGCTTTTATGCACATCAAAAGCTGAATAATTCAACCATGTAAAACCACAATCGTCTCAGCTGAAGACGCCACATTCGGGGAGGCGCTCCCCCCTCCTCTTCATCTTTCTCCACGAGGAGTTTTTCTGCAAGCACTTAACATTAAAACTGCAGTCTTTCTCACTACCATTCCCACCAAAACAACCACCAACTTTGTCAGCTCTGGTGTTAATCACAGCAAGCACAAAAGCAAAGCACAAAGGAAGTGGACGTGTCCTCTTTATTAAGTGCATTGATTGATTATGTGGATAAATAATAATGAAATACTGCTATCTCACATATAATTTATTTTAATATAATTTTGTATATTGCATCTTTTACCATGGGTTTTGATCCCTATTTGGAGAAGTCAAAATAAGGAAAAATGACTGATTAGAACTCGTACTCAAACCAATAGTTAACCATCAGCAATTTCCTGCTGAAACAAAATATTTACTGGCGTCACATAGCCAGGACTTTGAGCAGTTTATAAAGGCATCTTTTAAAATCATTGACTGCAAAGGCGTGTATGAATAGTCTTAATCCAGTCAGACCTAGAACAGGTATGAACATGACCAAAAAAAGCAAAAGGACCAATTTGTGAAGGTGCAAAATGTTTACAGTGACTTTTTTTTGCAATTCAGCAAAATACCCACTTTAATTACACACATCAGTCAAATTATTAGTATTGTGGTTTAATTTCTTGTTACCACACACAATAATGAATCAAGCACATGACAACAACTCAATGTTTTTAGGCATTAAAGAATCAAAAACACTATGGGGCTAAGGCGATTTGCTGAAGTTTGAACAGATCAAACTTCAGACAATTATGAAATGATTGTCTCATGGCTGGTACAATCATTTCATAAAGTGCTGATTTTCACACACAACTGTCTCTCAGGTTTACAAAAACAAAATCTGAAAAAGAGAAACTACCCAGTGGTTATCCAACAGACTTGCTCAAGATGAAAGACAGACCAACAGAAGCCCTAATAACCACTTGTACAAACCAAGGACTGCAGAACACATGCAACACTGAAGCAGATGAGCTGAACCAGCAGATGACCACACCTGATGCCCCTTCTGTCAGAAAAGAACAGGAAACTGATGCTGCTTCAAACACAGACTAGACAATAACAAATTGAAAACATTTTGCCTAATCCAATGAGTAAAAATCTCAGCTGCTCAAATGGCAGAGAATCTGAATTTCGCACAGACCAACATGAAACCAGGAATCCATCCTGCTGTGATCAGAAGCTCAGCCTGGTAGTAGTAGTAGTGTAATGGTTAATGGGATATTGTTTCGTTACACTTGCAACCCCTTTGAACTAAATGAGCATTGCTTAAATCACAACAGTTAACCTCAGCATTGTAGTATTGTTACTGAGCACATCTGTTCCTTTATAAACAGATGCCTACTTGATGGCTATTTCATCAAGTTAAAACAGAATATCACAATTCAAAGTGATCTCAAACAGGTTTGTTGAACATGACACTGTACTCCAATGGCCTCCACCGTCATCAAAGCTCAAACAAACTGAGGTGATACGGTACAACAAGTGTTTTTGATAATAGATGAGCAAGGCCAAAATCCCTGATGTTTCTGACACCTTGCTGAACCTATGGGACAAAGAATAAAGCATCTGTGGAGGTCCAATCCAGAACAAACAAGGTGTACATAAAAGTGTCTTATGACTGTATATTCACTGAATTTAAAACACTGGTCACACACAGTGTATATCATACAAAGAAATCTGCTTGGAACCATAAAAATGTGGGAAACTATAATTTATTTTCAGTTAGGGTGCTCATAAACATCAGTTCAAAGATTATACCTCAGATTTACTGCCCTCTGCTGGACAGTTCTCTTCACACAAAAATAAAATAAAATGCATTTTCAGACTCCCTTCTAACAGTCAGGTTCAAAAGATGGACCTCTTCACATCAGTGCCTTGGTGACAGCTGCGACTTCTGCTGCATTTCTTGCAGCTCCCGCCCTGCACCCCCCTCTGCTGTGAGTCTTCACTCTGCACCCAGGCCACAGGCTGAGTATCAGGTGAGGTTTTAAATAGCGGGGCCTCAACGAGATGACCTCAGGGTCTCTGGAGTCCATGCCCGTGGCCCCTGGCCTCTGCACTTATGCACCCAAAGAAAGTGCTGCGGGACCCCAGGGCCTCTCGTCAGCCCGTAGCCATGAGACTACAATTCATGACTCTGTGCCCCCAAGTCCACACCATAAATCTGGGCAGTGTGAAGTCGTTTCAGCTTGAATTGGGACATTTCCGTGAATGCAATGACCTTCACTAGCACTAAGAACAACTCCAGCTCATCTGCTTCATCAAGTTCAATCTATGCCAAGAGCTTGTAAACTTTTTACCCACTTCTTGCTACTTCTCTTTGCCAACCAGCAAATTGAGGCAAAGTCAAAGGCGCAGGGGACTTTAGTAGTACAGTAAGCCAATGTTTGTTTGATACCTTTTTAATTAGAGGCAGGCAATGGTCTTATTTTCTTTACAATTTGGCCTCGGCTCGCCTTGGCCCCTTGATACTGTGAGAGATACCATAACTTGCTATTTGTGGCCAGGAAGAATAATAAAGCCTTCGTGTTCCTCAAATTCGCGTCTCTTTTCTCTGACAGTTAATCATTACACTGATTTGAAATCGAGGGTGCATCTTGAGTTGAACACTCGCCATGAGGCATTTTCTCCAAAGCTGACTCCAAGCAATGTTTGTGTGTGGGGGAGATCAAGATAGGACATCACAATACTACAACTTCCTGCTGGAGCTAATCATTTCCTGTGAGTGGCACAGTGAAAATAAACAAGGAGCTTCTCAGCAGTGTGGATGCATTCTGACCTAAATCACTTTTTTCAAAGAAAAGTGGACTTAAAATATTACTACCAGGAAGACATGAGTCAGTTACCAGTATACCGCAGTTTAAATAAGTTATGAGTCCAAAACATCAGAAATGTTCTGTAGCACAGTTTCTATATTTTAAAGTCCTATTAATGGGATGTCAGAGAAAGACCCGGAGAGACCAGGGTTTTTTCCAGCTTTATGGAGGGTAGCCTGATATAATCCTGCCCCACCCAAACCTATAACTGCCGGTCAGCAATCTGAAAGAAAACAACAAAATTAATATCATGCATAGAAGAACATCAAATTCAAAGTACGATTATCCATCACTCTTACAACGTTCCAAAACAGTCGGAGTTTGGGTACCACAGCAGATAGCTTGACCAATTAACCAACTAATTACTACTGATGAGCTTTTTATGCTTGTATTATGGTATAAAGGGCAGAACAACAAATGTATATTTTGCACAATATGCACTGAAATGTATTCTAGATTTTTAAAATGTAATACCAAAATTATAATAAAGATAATATTAACAGCAATATTGTAGCTCATATTGAATATGAGTTACGAGAATATCATTTAAATTAGTAGCAATAATGATAAGCATTTACTTTAAATAAAAAAAACAACTAAATTGTATGTATTTTTGTTTTACATTTTTGTATAAGAAATTATATAGCATAAAAACATGTCATAATTACTTCAGATTATCAGGCTGCGAAAAGTGAAGGAGCATAATCCACCATTCCTCTTTAGATAAAATTTTAAAATGTAACTGCTAATCTATTGGTCACATGACTGTCAAGAAGCTAGCTGCAGGCTAGACCAATTAATTAGTCAGCTAATATTAGCTAATGAACTAATGGCACTTATTTCCGGACTATAGAGCGCACCTCACTATATGCCGCACCCACAAAGTAAAAAAAAACAAACAAAAAAAAAAAAAAAAACTGGAAACGTAGTATATAAGCCGCAGGTATCTCCGCCGCTCTCAGTTTTTCACAAGGACGCAGCCTTTTATAAATCTGCTATTAAGAGCGCAGCCCTCCGTCTCCAACGCCGAACCATGGATTTGTTCACGCCGAGCTTGTATGCAGCGGCTATCGCGCTGTACTGTCAGATCGATAGCCTTCAACTTAAAAGCGGCATCATATGAACTTCTCCGTGTGGTTTCCATGATGAGGGGGTATGAGTTTGAAAACATTTCTCCGTCGTGCCTGCTGCTAACATGTGCTTGTTGTAAATGAAACTCAGCATTTTCTTTGATTTCCAATTTTGACTTCCAATTATTCACTTCCTGCTAAAGAGCCCCCTGGCGGTTGAAGAAAAATCCACAGAAGAGCCGAACCGGGCTTTAAATAAGCTTATGCTATAAGCATACCGGGCTATAAACCGGTATGCTTAGCCCGGTATAAGCATAGCGGTTCAAACTGTGAGAAAAAAGTAGCGGCTTATAGTCCAAAAAATACAATACTCTTATTATTTTGACATTATACATATATTTTTTTCTTGTATTATTTTTCTTTTTCTTTTCATCAACTTATTTTCTTATCATTTTTGTACAGCACTTTGGTACAAAGTGCTACACTTTAAAAACCGGTTTTTAAAGTGCTACATAAATAAATTTGGCATTGACATTGACAAAATGTATAAAGAATATTATTTTCCACAGTATAACTATTCTTGCACTTGCAGCGGTAAACTTTGGTTATTTATTCTTTATATGGATCAAAAACAAAATACCAGACTTTAAACATTACATATGAAAATAATCTAATTGTAATCACATTTTTATAGTCATAGGAATAACTCCTGTCTTAGTGTTTCAATTAAATGCAGCTAGAGTATTTTTTGTTTCAAGTCTTTCTAAATACAGTGCTTCTTGTTGAGGATCTTTTACTTTCCCATACCTACAACCAATTCCTTATTGCTTGAAAGATAAAATACCGGCTGTGACGTTGGCACAGGGGTAAAGCGTGACCAACGTATGGAGGCCTTAGTCCTCAATGTGGCTGTCGCAGGTTCAAGATCTGGCCTGATGACCTTTGCCACATGTCTTCTCCATCTCTGACAACCTGTTTTCCTATCTGAAAACTGTCAAATAAAGGCCACACAGGGGCAACAAAACCTTTAAAGAAAAAAAATACCGGTCCCTCCATGTTTTCTCACAGTTCAGGGTCTACAAGGAGACAATCACCCCTTTGCACGAGTATGTGTCTCACTCCCAATTTCTCTCTGTCACTTTGTCTAATAAACAGAACTTCCTGTGTCTGAGCATTTATAAACAGTGCAGAGAGAGTGCAGTGAGAAGAGACAACCCTTGCTAATGCTTTTGCACGTGACAACACGTAGAATAAACACCCGAGACAAGTGCTGTATGCAGTTGATGGTGGACGGCTGGGGGATTCTGGCTACAACCAAGAAAGCAGGCAAGAATGAACCCCAAATGAAATCATGCAGAGTTCCAACAGTATTGTAGCGTATGTGCGTCTGTGGGCCACACAGCTTCCCTAGGCGGGGTCGTCCATGGGTCGCCTGCGGAGGGCAGTTCCAGATGAAACATAAACAGCTGGTCTGTCCTCTTCTCCTCTCGCCTCTTTTTCTTCTCGGATGATGGGCCAGTTCCCCCAGCACGGCCCAGCACAGGGCTCCGCGGTCCAGGCAGAACTAATCTATCCCTCAGCTGTGCAGTCTAATCTAAACAAACAGATCTCTCCCTACCAGCATCTGGAACCCCTCATGCACTGGGACCAAGGAAACCACCAAAGCACTGTCTCCTTGTCAGTGTATGTGTGTGAGGAGGTCCCTTCTTGTAATCAAAGTGTGTGTGCATTTTTACTAATGTTTCCTAGAGATCCCTTTACCACCAGTACCTGGTTCACTTGAAATTAGCTTGATTTTATAAAGAAACAGACTGTTTGGTTGGGTTTGCAGTTTTAACAGTTTTTTTCATGGTTGCCTTAAGAACAACAATAAATGTTAAGCGTGCTTCAAAAACATGATGGAATGCAGTCATATCACAGTTGCTTAGTTGCATCAAAACACAGTAAAAGTTGTAGTGAAGAAGCCAGTTTGGTAATGAGTAAGGGTTACTTTTTATGACAGCAATTGTTAGTGTCAGATTTTTGACTGTGTGCATTGATTGAATTGTAGGCAAAAAAAATGCATTTAAATGTATGATATTAAATCACTTTTATTAGCCATTGCTACCAGACTATTCTAAGAATAAGCACAAAATTGTTTTCCTTGCCTCCTTTTGTTTCATATGCATAAGCAAACTACTTTGTGTCAATGTACATAACCACTAAGAGTCCATTTGTTTATCACAATAAGTACGGTAACTACAAAATGTTTAAATCTTACTCAGAAGTCAATTTAGTTGTACGGTATATTCTGAAAAATGTATGTTATACCCTTTTTCCATTGATTGTGATTCTAATTAAGGTAATCCATATGAGCTGAAAATGTTATCATATTTGGGGCATTTGAGGTGATTGCCTTTTTAGGCAAAAGATGCAATTTATGCACGGTGTACATTCACACAGTGTTAGAGAACAAAGAGCCTGCGAATAGCTCAAATCTGCAAATACCTGAGACCCATTTTAAAAACACTTGTACTTGCCAATTTTAATCGTTCAAACACAAAATATACCCTAATACACTTCAATCAGTACTATTAAAGAAGCTAATATCTGCAATCTTCCATATCCATTACCCTGGGGGAGGGGGGGGCACAGCCAATCAACACCAAGAACAAAGAATGACACTCCTGGAATACCAGCCAATAGCTTAAGTAACATTGCATCTAGGTACCTCACCATCCAAAGCTGCATTTTCTTTAAAATATTTTAGATATGCTCTACAAAAATAATCCACAAGTAGGTGAATCTACAAATACTAAAGCCTGAAAAAGCAGGGGTTCAAAAAATATTCTAAAAAATTTACCTTATTAAACTGGTTCCTTCATTCAAATCAATTAAAATCATACTTTGAAACACAAACAACATTCTTTTGATGTTCTCGTGAAAATAATGATGAGAAATGGTTCAAATCCCAGATGTTACAAACTCAACCATGCTGAAATTTTTGGGGATTTATAAACAACAACAATTAGAGTTTATCATTATTATGCCAGGATGAGTAATTGTGATTTTATTGTCTATGATAACTTTAAAAAATAGGTAATTGAATGAAAATTTCTATTTCTGATTTCCAGTGTCAAATGTAGTGAAATACAATAAACTATGACTCCTGTTCATATCAAAATAACTAAGCATAATCCTTGTGGTAAATAAAATCTGTTAAATTTAACTTATTTTCCCACAATGCAGTGCAGTAGACTACTGGCTTGATTTTAGAAAATGACTTTAAATTTTTGGTTGTAAAAGTTGTTATGGCAGGCGATTTCTTTTTGCATCAGAAACATCCATAAAACAACAGAAACTGCCAAATATTAAACTGCAAAGGAACACAGTTTTTCACGCTACTAATGTTCAAACAATAACATTTTTACTATTCAGCATCATTTCGACCAAATATATCCATTAAGTTTAAAACGCCTTATAATATGCAAACAGATCAGATTCTGACTACTGAAAAATATGGAAAGTGCACCAATAGTGCCAAAAAAGATTAATTTGCAGGAAAAATCTCATTTAGCAACAGTCATAGTAGAGCAACACAAAACTGTAGATCAATAAGTTGTCTGGAGTTGCATTAGTAGTAAATTTCAGCTTTCCACTTTTCTTTCTATAGGTTTTTGTTGAAAGAATCTAAACAAGTCATTTTAACATTTAAGACATATATGTCACCCTGAGTGTAGAGAATAAACCAAGAAAACTGGGTACCTGGTCAACTAGTGGCCTTTATAGTTTCAGTCGCTTTTATGTTTTTTATAGGTACTTTAGTAATATGCAGTTGCTTGTATTGTTTTTAGATATTTTTATATTCACTGGGTAATATTGTGTTGCTGTATAGTCATAAAAAGAGAATTCCCACACTGTAGGACTAAGAAAGGACTATTCATTCCCACCAAATGGACTTTCAACGCGCACCTTAATATCTGATAAATTAGTTATTTTCTTTAGTCTGCTTACAGTCTATAATAGAAAATACTATTATTAGACTCCAGTAGGAGGTTGATCATAGTTATGTTGGTTTTATCATAGGTCATAATCTGTCATATCACATATCAGTCAATAAGCAAAACTGGTTTACAATTGTATTAAATAGAAATATAGAACCATGCAAAGAAAATATGATAAATACATTGAATTATTTGTGAATGTTTAGCCTTACTTAAGATTTATCTTCACAATTTTTAAAAATGTCAGCAAATGTTTATTTTGCCTAAAGAAAAACATTAAAATGGCAGAAAGACTGAACAGATTTATCCTAACAGCTAAAATACATTTTCTATCACTCTGCCATAACATTCTGCATTTCCTGTAATGCCTTCTCGCCCCGGTCCTCCTGATCGTGGTTCTGGCATGTGAAAACTGTGTGATCCTCTGAGTACAATCAGGAATGTGTGTTTGAAGAGGCTACTTTATGCACAAACCGTGATCCAACTGCGCCTGCGCAATGCATTAGAAGACCACTGTCTGTCAGACCCCTGCAGCAGCATGCAAGGATGGACTAGGCCTGCAAGCCCAGGGGAAGAGGTCAGGAATCCGTCCGCTTTGATGCTTAAGCTTAAAAAACGTGGATTATTTTCACATAAAAAAGGAATGAAAGAATGGTATAAAGGTACAAAATGTATGCAAAAAAAAAAAATATATATATATATATATATAAATTTATATATTCAAATATACAGTTCAGTTCCAAATAGTAGATTATGTCTTTGAGCCATATGTACAGGAATGCAGATCAAAGAGGGAGAAAAAAACTCAGCCTCATGCCTTTACCCCCAAAGAACCACCCATGCATACACTCTCTTTCCCTCTTTTAAATTTCTTCATTTGCCTAAATTCTCTATAAGAAAACAAGAAGAAGACTGAGTGACACTTCCACCATAGCTCCTGTCCGTGCTCTGCTATTTCCCTGCAGCCAGAAACAAATCTTTTTGGAAAGTTGAGAGCTGTCCAAAACAGGACCACACACACGGCCTCTGAGCCTTCAACTGTTGGGGGCTGGCTCTCACACACACCAACACATACACACACTCACAAAATGGCGGCTTTGACAAAAATTTCCTCAACTCCAAGGGCTGCTTATGAGCCTAATTACAACCTTCTTCACGGGTGACGTTATTGTTACCTCTTGCAAATCCAACACAGTTTTGCTCGGCCACTTTCCAAGACACAAACTTTAAACAATTCTCCTTAAAGTCTTTATAGCTGGTGATTTTCGTACATACACTCAAGAAACTGTGCAACTGAGCAAAAAAGCCAATAGCCAAACATCGTCTTACCTTCCACCCAGAGTTTCTCCACGTCCGTTTCCAGATTAGCTGCCCTTAAACCCACAGCAAAAGCTCCAAAAATCATAAGGCCCACAACCAAAAACTTTCCACAGTTCTTTTGTATGTAACAGCCGAGCCTGAATAAAAATCTCTGGAACTTCGCTCTCAGCCACAAAGGTGCTTTCCTCCCAGTCGCCTTCCCCTGTGATAAGACAAGAGAATGAAGTTACTGCCAATGAAAGCAAACCGATTACACTTACCTGACCAGATAAAGCCATTGGAATACAGAAAAAGAGGTTATTTACACACATGATGTGCATAAAGTAACAAATTTTACCCATAAAAACACATCTGAGGGGGAGTTAACGTTGAGTAAAGATGCACCAATCAGACTTTTCCAGGCCAAAACAGTTGTTTTTTTTCTAATAACTTCAACATACAGAAGCAGAAAAGAAAGATCAGTTTTAGAAAAAAAATATCATATTTTGGTATCTGACCTGCTGATCACAGATCGGAGGTGATCAATGAAAAATTGATTACCTCAATTTTTCTGAGGCGAGCATACGAACGGCAACCACACGTCAGCATAATCTGATTTCTGATCCATTGATCAGCACATCTCTAGTCATTAGGATTCAATTTGATAGTGCACATGAAGGAATTTCTAAACAATAAATCCCTTATATTGCCCCATCCTGGAACATACATATCTGGTTTATTGGTTACACATAGAGTCCTGTCACTTCACAGCTGCAATAATAAGCTATGGATAGAGTGAAACTGAAGAGTTTGAAACTGGTTTCCAGCTGGACCTCCAAAGTCGATGGAGGTAAATGATGGGAAAGAACCGACAACTTGACCTGCATCATTTCATGAAGATCTGCAATTGTGTACAAACTGGTGTCCTACTATACAGAAATGGTTGACTCCAATAAATAATATCTACTAACAGGACATTATTTTTGGACTACTCAAGGGTAATAACCTATTGTATTGTACAAACGTGGACTATCCTTAATAACTAATTATTTTTCTCCAAATTTTTTAAATATACTTCACTAGAACAAAGAAAAAGAAGGACTTCGTCATTATTTATGTGTTGGGTACAAAATTATCTATTTACTGGTTCTGAATGGAAGTAGACTTCTGAGTGAAGGTCAATGCATGGCTATAAGAATATAGTTTCCAGCCAAATACTGCATCCAGTAACTTTTGTGATTCTAATATTGAACACACTGATTTTGTGATTAGATGTATCGCGCAGCTCTACTGTCAACTTATCATGATAAGTCTGTGGGGTTTTGACTTAATCTCTTTAGCCATTTTTATGTATGCCTTTAAAAGCCAAACTCAACAGGAGTTTTATATCTGAGAGCTTGAAACTTCAGTTATAAATACATGGCAGATATCCCACTGCACAGAGACTATTGTATTCTAAAGGGAAGCAGTCTATGAACTGTCCCTGGGGTGGCTTTCACTTCCACCGTTGCACGCCCCACACATCAATAGGTGATATTAAATACCCTGAAGAGTGCATGTGGTTAAAACCCACAAATACCACCACACACGCTCACACACACACACACACACACACACACACACAGACAGGCAGACAACCCTTCTCCCTGTGGAGCTGGCCGTGTGTTCCGGTCTGCATGGGGAGTGGAGAAGCCAACACAAGAGAGAGAGAGAGAGAGAGAGAGAGAGAGAGCGTGTGTGTGCGGGTGCGTGTGTGTGGTGTGTGTGTGTATGGGGGGCGGAGAAGGGGGGGGGGGGGGTTACTGGCAATATTTGTGAACGGAAGAGAACAGCCACATGGATTTTCAGAAGACTCATCCAAGCTGAGATACCTGTCAGAAAAATATATGTACAGCTGTCTTTCCAATGTTTAATAGGATAAGATGCAATGTTTTTGCCATGTGCGTTATTAGTTTGGATGCAATAGTTTCTGTATTGATAAACACAACAAGAAGCTTGTTTCACATGCGTTTGAAATAAAAATAAGCACCCCCCCCCCCCCCCCCCCCCTCGCCTCCCTCGTCCTCCTCTCCCTTTTTGTCTTCT
>NW_015112916.1:139552-161201 GCF_001443285.1 Poecilia latipinna
TTCTAAAAAAAAAAAAAATTTTTTTTTACTTAGTTTTGAAAAAAAAAAAACCCCCCCCCCCCCCCCCCCCGTTCTCATGTCCATGCTTTCAAGCACGTCTTGTTACCTAGTAGCGACTGGACACAAAGTTTGGCCACTTTACCCCCTCCAGTAAATACAATGAAACAGGCACCACGCAGCTCTCCTGTAGTGAAACATGAGACATAAGCACCTCTGATATTTGCTCCAGAGCGAAGCCCGCATCGCAGTAACTCGGCCGCTGCAAATACTCCAAATCCAGCGGTGTGCCGCGGGTATAGTCCCCCCTGTTCCTCCACGTTATCCTCGGCCGATCGGGGTCTCTGTTTTCCTGCTCGAAGGGCGCATTAGCAGCCGAGGCCATGTTGCGGGGACTGCGAGTTGGTTACCGTTTCCCACTTTATAGTATTTCCCCGAAAGCGTGTAGCGATATCCCGAGGCGACAGAGTTTCACTCGTGGAGACCTCACACCCGTGAAGTGGGACTTCATACTCCTGTTGGAGACGGCGAGTCAAAGTCTGCGCCTTCCATCCCAACATTTCGTGATCCGGAGGTCTCCGCCGCTCTCACCGCTTTCACCTTGTCTCTTAAAAAAGAAAAAAAAATGAAAAGGGGGGGAAAAAAGAAAAGAAAAGAAAAAGAACAAAAAAAACAGAAAGTTTCTCTCAAAAAGCGAGGCGCGCAAAGGGATTCCCACACACAAGTGGTCGCGTATGAAAGCTCGATGGTCGCAGCATTCTGCTGAGATCTATGTGGTCTTCCCCTGGGCCGCGCGTCACGGCCAACTCTGAGATTCAATAGAAGAGGGAGAAAAAGACCTCTCTCCGTTTGGAGGCAGAGAAAGGAGGAGGGGTGAGAAAAAAAAGACTCTAGATCCCGCCTTTGGGGCTGTCAGATCGCAGGACTTTCTTGCATCTGATTGGTTCCAGAAGGGCAAAAATTACTCAGCAAACACGACTATTATTAGCTGCTTAGCAACAGCTCACTAAAGTAGAGAGACCACCCAGGTGGATGGACCTCGTGTGTGCATCTCCGACTTCAGGGGGTGGGGACGGTGGGGTTCTCCGAGAGCGGAACCTCTCGGTGCGGTCAAGTTTCTGCACAGCGGTCCGTTGCAGGAGGAGGGAAGCATTTCCACTGGAGGAGATCTCAAGTCAGAGGAGAAGTCCCGGACCTGTACGTCGGAGGAGAGCTGAGGAATGTCAGAAGTGAAGTTTTTAACTCCCCACCCCTCACTGCCTTAACCATTATGGTTGTTGGTCGTCAGATTACAGTGGTTCAAGGGGAGGCCCGATACCCTTTGGTTATAAAACTGTGGCTAAGTGCCACTGGTTGTACTTGAGCTATCCTTTAGTAGGTATTTTTAGCAGTAGTCAGTTTGATATGAGTGATGTGGCTCTCCCCTCAGGGCAGCATGGCCTGCGGCATGCCATGTAAAAATGACAAAAATA
Organism: Poecilia latipinna; assembly: GCF_001443285.1. Taxonomy (NCBI): domain Eukaryota; kingdom Metazoa; phylum Chordata; class Actinopteri; order Cyprinodontiformes; family Poeciliidae; genus Poecilia; species Poecilia latipinna. The sequence continues at coordinate 141,022 of NW_015112916.1, forward strand.
AAGAAAGAAAGAAACAGAAAAATAGTCATTTCAGAGGAAAAAATAGGAAAAAAATATATATTTGCACAGAAAGGGGTTTTCTATTGCTCATTTGCATTTCCAGTGATGGTTGCCTTCTCTTTTTGTTCTCAAATGTCAAATTTTCAGAGTTCCCAATCAGGAATATAAACAATTTATTGTACATTCAGGATATATGCCCAATGTGTGGAGCCCATGGAGCAACTGTGCATGTAGAATCCTGTATGGTTGGGCAAATCTAAAATGTAGTGAAGCTGACCTATATAAAGAACTCTTAAGCCCTTTTAACAATTTCAATCTCTAAACCAATAGACTGTATACTATGTACTCACTTTTTCTTCTTTTTTTCCTTCTTTCATCAACTTTAGAGTGACATCTGTATCGTTGTGGTAGCACCATTGATGTTTGAAATTGTGTGATAAATTCAATAATTAATCTTTCCCATTTTGATTTTTTTTTTTCCTCACCAGAATTTGCTTCTACAATACAACAATAGAAGAAGAACTACCCTCTGGTAGCACAGAAGAACAGCTGCAGGAACTGAAATCCATTGGCATTTGCGTAAACAGAGTTGATTTGAACAGGACCACCAGAGCCACGCCTTACAGTGTTGACCTGCTGCCGGTGAGTGGTTTCATATAAAAAAAATAGGGACATGTTTTTTGAGATGATGCTGAAACTACAGGTGTGTGTTGCACTTAAATCCAGGAATGTATTTCTCCAAAAAAAAATTCTAGAAATTTCCTTCTGATTAAGCAGCTGTGAAAATAAGGGACTATCAAGTAATCATTTTTTAATGCTTGATCAAAGTGGGTGAGCAATTTTTAATTTTTTTTTTACTTATTTATGCAAAACTTCTCTTACATGTTTTCTGCTTCTTAAGTTTTCTTACATTAATGTATCTGTCTCCTAAGACAGAGTCACTTCCTCCTTCAAGTAAACTTGTATTTTACCTGCTTTCAAAATCATCCCTTGCAGCACCTATCTTGAGCTGAAAATCTGCTTGCCCGCTCTACTTTGCTCTCCAGGTATGAAGTCTGGGGGGAAAAAACAACTGCTATGAGAAATTACAAGCCACAACATATCATATACCACATTCAAGCCACTCATCTCTGGATTCTTGTGGACTTTCCTCAACCATTCATTTCTAAGAACAATTTCTCACCTAGGGTTTGTATGTGGGTCTGAAAATTAAGCTTAAGCTGCAAACACTAAACATAAGATTCACCCAGAGAGCTTTAATGTAGTGCTCGAAAAAATACTATTTCTAATAAAACAGATAAAAATGCTGTTTTTTGTTGAAGCTATAAAAGTTTTCTTATTTATAAGATTGCAGTATCACCAGGTTGGTGAGAATATTGACATAAACTACATCGAAATTTAAAAGGAGCTTGCTACAGCAGTTCTCCATAAATTTATAAAAATGTATACTGTACAAAAATATTTTAATGGCCCCGCTCATGAGTGAGACAATGCTTTACAACAAAAACTAAGCCATGCTGCAATGCCCCCTAATGACAATGAACTGAAGTTTGACTTTGTGGGGTAAGACATTACTGGAAACAAGAGTCATAACTCCTGGACCATATCTGTGTGCCAGACGTATACATGTTGTTTTCCTGACAGTACAACGCCGTAGGGCTCAATAAAAGTGCCGTGGGTCATTGTGGAAAATGGTTATCTTCTTTGAGCTCTGTAGTGTAAAGGCAGCAAAGATATGCCTGTAAAATTGCTCTGGAAGATTATATTGCGAGCATCTGTGTGAACTAATGAAACACGTGTGCACATGTGATGCCAACACACCCTTGACCAAACATAAGGATTTTCTGTGTTTTGTTTTTTTTTCATTAACAGTTATGGGCTAATATAAATTACTTGAGCCAGGAAAAAAAAAAATAATAAAATTGATTAACAATTAGACTTATTAAAACCTCATCCTCTTAAAATCTTATAAGGAATCAATAATAAATCTTATTGCCTAAGGTTCCTTATTATCATTATTATTGTGTCATTAACTGATATCATAGCTGGCTGAACATATAGCACAAAAAGTCAGTAACAAATATTACACATTAGCTATATTGTCACATTGCATGAACTGTGCCTGGGTGAGCCCCTCCTTCAGTACCCCACAAAACACAAGCAGACAGTGACTTTTTTACAAAAACTCTTAACATGTAACTTAACAAAAACAGTGTAAACTAAATAATATTTATCTAATAGTAATTCACCTGAACAGATAGGTTTATTTCAATAATATTTTGGAGGAAACAAACTGCCAAACACATTGGTGGTGCTGGATTCTCTTCTTGTAAAATATTCTATTATTTTCTATTTATCAGTCTGCAATAGCAACATTTCAGCCAGTGTTCCAAGACTTGGCAGTGAGCAGTCCATGACTTTAGTCCAGTGATCTGTTCTGGCTCAGAACAGAACATCACATCATCTTTAATGTGTGCTGACACATCGATAGTGGGGTTGAGGCAGGCAGTCCTCCTGAAATGTCCACTCCCAAATTTTAGATGTCATTTCCAGGGCCAGAGCTAGCCAATCAGGTGCCCTCAATTCATCTTTTTCTTGGGTACATTAGTTTTGTACTGCTTATGTATCATGGCATGCTTTACCCAGTTTTATTTTAAGTATATTGCTATGATTATTATAACTATGGTTTTTCACCACCCTGGGTTTTTTTTTTTTTTTTTGGTGCCCTCCCCAGACTCTTGGTTCCCTTAGTGCAGTGCTTTGTCCTTGTGGGCGTTGCGTCGGCACTGGTTGTCACTGATAAGCCTTGCTTTGTGAGCACTGATAGCATGGAGGATAGAGTTTTAATCCCTACACAGAGATAGTCTTAAATGAGGACAAGCCTTGCTTTTCCTCTGAGGGAGATACCACCCCACAATGCCTCCACCAAAAGTGTTTGGCACCGGCAGAGAGGATTTAGCAAGTTTTTTATGGGCACAACCCACATACTCAGCACTGCTGCTCTACCCACAAATGAGTTTTCCTTACAAATGTAGCACCATTCAGTGGCAAATAAATTGGATTTCCAACTGCATTGGACTTGTTGCCAAGAAGCAGAGTTAGCTCAAGAAAAACGACAACCCAAACACAAATTTTTGTACTTTTCTGCTAGGATTAGTAGGAAAACCCAATGTATTTGCAACTGCAACCAGATTTCTGAATATGTACCTTGTGGCTCCAAAGGTTTTGAAAGTTTCCTTGTATGTGACTGTTGATTGGTATCCAGTGCTCCTCCATGGCCGCATGGAGGAAGGAGATGACGTGCTTCATTAGGAAGCACGAGTATTAGTCGCTCGGGCATTGATCCAGGAATGACTTCATCTGCCTATCACCCTCTTTGACCTCTGGCGGGGCCCTTCACACCCTACAAGGCTGGTCCACTGGCTAGCTGCCACGAGGAGAAGCGGGAAAAAAAAAACCTTGCTGAGTTCATTCGTCTATTTATGATTTGCAGGTGGATTATAGTTCAAAGCAGAAATGTGGCAACTTAAAAAACTGATTCTGATTTTTTTTTTTTTTTTTTATCTTATTCACCGTCATGCTTAATGGAGCGATATATAAAAACGTGCTTCACAGGAATAATTTTCAAATTGTACTCGCATCTTCCTGCTGCTGCATCAACACTATTCAAAATCCATATTTTGATGAATTCTTGAATTAAATTCTGAGTACCGGAGTTTGCCAGCGAGCTCATTCAGAGTGTTGGTGGATGGTGAACAGTCTGCTGTCAGTCATCTCAAGCTAGGCGTGAAGAGAAGAAGAAACAGAGAGGTTGAAAGCTGAAAAAAGTGAGCAAGAGAATGCAAACAAAGCAAACATCTTTATTGAAAACAAATGCGCTCAAGATCCCAATTAAGTAAGAATGTCCTCTCTCCCTCTTCCTGTCTCTCCCTCATCCCAACAACAACACAATGAAGGGGAAAAGAAGAGTGAGAGATCGCTTGTGCTAAACGTGTGATGTTCTATATTTTATTTATAGAAAGAAGCACAGTGTTTTTATCAAGCAGTACTTACACTAAGAAATGCATCACCACATTAAATATAGTCATCTATGTGCATGCATGTATGCTCTTGCTGCTTTGTGTTTTTCATGGTTTAAAGGAAAAATACTGAGCAACTTCAAAATAATGAAATTAGTCTAGCTAGGCATGCAGAGTCAGTAGAGCATTACAGGGAGTGTAAAAACACCTGCCAAATAAATTCATAATTTCTTTTGTTGCTTTCTTTCTTTGGTTGAAATACTAGCCTAGTCTTTCGTCATGAAGTTAGCATGCATGGGTTCTCTCTGGATCCCGCATCTTCCTCCTACAGTCAAAAAACACAAGAGTGACAGTGCTTGTATGCATGCTTGTTTGTCTCATGCGTCTCTGTGTTTCTCTGGGATTTTCTGGCATATTCTTGCCCAGTGACTGCTGGAAATAGGCACCAGCCCACCTGCAAGTCTGCAAGCATAAGTGGGTATGTTCTGTAGGACACGGACTGATGGAGAGCTTGACTATTCTTCCTCATCTCTGAGGAACAAAATGTGTTGCAGGTACTGCAGGTACTGAGGAAATCTCTTATCAGACATAAGCATTAGATCGAACTACACAAGTGACAACTCCTACTCACAAAAATCATCCACTGTTGTAATGCGCCAGTTCCTTGTCAGTATTCATTTAATTCACATGCTGTTTTCTTCATTCAGGCAGATCAAACGTTCACCATATTTGTAAAGCAATTTTCTCAAACTGATTTTGCAATTCAAGCCACACTCGGCTGTCCACACCCACTTGTATTGCATTTTTACTGTCTTGTTTTTTACGCTCTCTGAGATATTTCTGGAATAAACAGGAATTCGGGGAAACAAACTAGACCTTTTCATAAGCTGACTTATTTTGAACCTCCTGTGTTCATCAGAGTTTCAGAGACACCCTCCACATTCCTGTCTGGGTTGTCAGTCAAGGCAGGGATATCAAACCCACATTACTACAGAACCTCCACTGCACTTAACAGCAGAAATTAGGTAAAGGGATTAAAAGCTTCTTTATTCTTATTTTGAAGCAAAAGCCAAAATATTGCTCGGTATCCCTAGTTTAATATTAGTCATATTACACTAATATTGCTAGTGCTTTCCTGTGCATTGAATTTAACTGTAAATGTATAGATTACATTAAGACATTTTCTAAAATTAGATGTACCTAAAACATCCACATCAAAGTGAGTTCAAGTATGTATGTGCTTTGTTCAAAAGACATGCCAGGACGGAGCAGATGGATCTGGGCCTCGTCTGCAGTTATACAGACACTACTCCGGTGTTCCATGGTGAAGAAAGAGCTGACCCTTGTTGACTTGTTTGTCAATATTCTGATCTTTAACTATGGTCATGAGATGTAGACTGTGACCAAAAGACAGATCTGCAATATCAGCTTCCTTCTATGTGAATTTTCCATATTTTCCCCATGTACGAATGGTTTCTCTCTAGGTACTCCAAACATACATGTTTAGTTAGTTGGACTCTCCAAATTGTCCTCAGGAGTTAAGGTTAGGCAACCTCTGAGGACTTCAACAGTTTCATTTTGCTTCTAGTTTTGCAAAAACTGTTATTTATAGAAACCCATTTTAGGGATATAAAGATTCCTTGCAAAATATAACCTGCTACCAAGGTGCATGGATACAGAAATCTGAGCTGCTTCCAACACTTGGAGCATTAAGAAACCAACTTGATTTAAACAAATTTCTGCCCCCTACGTGGAATCAAACCTCCATCGGGAACAAAAATGCAATTTTAGTTGTAGAAAAAAAATAGTTGCAAAGAACCTTACTATAAACTCATCTCTAAACAGAAACTTCACATTACCTCCAGTGGTATGGGCAAGTTATAAAGCCACCCCTTCTGCTCCTCAGTCAGTCCAGCTTGTGGGGGCTGAGTGCCTGTGAAGGCCTGCAGGGATGTTTATGTTTGAGCTCATGATTGTCTTCAATCATACACCGAACTGTTTGACAGGTCGCAGCACTTCCTGGCCTCTGTTTACCTCTCCCAATTTCTGAGAGGCTTTGTGTGCACAATCAGAGCAGCTCTGCGAAGATCCAAGAGGGCTATTTCACTTTTTCCCCATGAGCAGCAACACAGCGATGCAGACCAAACATATAGTAAATGCTTATGTTTGACTGCCTCAATCAGCAAAGGTAAACTCTCCAGTGGAAAATGCAGGCCAGATTTGTAACATATGTTTCTTTTTGAAAATTGTTCACCTGATTTAAGCCTCTTGATGACTCACAGAAAACGTGTATGCATTTTTCACGTTGTTCTAACTCCGAAATGAATTTGCAATGTTTCCATTTGGCATGTTTGGTGCATTTTGCATCAAATGGCATGAACGTTTAGGTCCTATTAGCCCCGTTCTGATTTAACGCAGAAGTTCCCTCATTGTTTGGCTGACATTTATGCCGAGATCTGGAATAGACAAAGTTACTGCTGGCAGGTATTTAGACAAGCTAGTGGTCTGGACCTTGGAACTGGCCTGTGAAGTTGTAATTTTTGGAAACAAGTTCAGCCTCCAATGTTAACAGGAAACTTGTGTTGCCCTGAATGTATACACATGGCCTCAACAAATAAGCAATATAATACAATATCAATGCTGTGGCTCCACGGAAATCTGAGGTCCAAAAGAGGAAAAAGGATACTAACTGAATCTCCCTGTAAAACACAGAGAACAGCCAGATAGATGAAGTGTGCCTCTGAACACATTCCTTCGTATCAGTTGTTAAGGGAAAAGGGGAAAATCTGAGTCACAAATTTACACTCTCAAACAAATAGCTATAGTAACTTGCAAAAGTACTTATATCCCGAGGACTGTTTTATATTTTGTGATATTACAACCACAAGCTTCACTAGACCTTAATGGGATTTTATGTGATAGACTAACGGAAAGTCAAATAGTAAAATAATAAATGGGTTTTAAAATGTTTAACAAATAAACATCTGGTGTACATTTGTATTCAGCTCCATTGAGTCAATACTTAGCAGAACCACCTTTCACTGCAATTACAGCTTCAAGTTATTTGTGGCATATTTTTCCCAGCTTTAAATATCTAGATATTGAGCTGTTTGCCAATTTTGCTTTGCAAAACAGCTCAGGCTCAGCCAGATTGGGCTCATAAGCAATATTTAGATCTTAGTACAAATTGTATTTAGTTCTGTATTTTGATTGGGCTAACAAAAAATGGATAAGATTTAAGTGTCCAACTGTGGTGTCCTGCCAGCTTTACATGTGTCTGTGATAGAGACCAGGGGTTCCATCACTACTAAAGGATTATTGATATTTTGTTGTGTTACAGGCCAAATGTTTGTTTCCAGTCTTTATTTCAGTTTAACTGTTACATTAGGTTGAACTTTCTTTCAGGCAGGAGGAGTGGCCATCCTTCCCCTGCAGGAAAAATGTGGAGACAGGAATGTCAATCTGCGTTCAATAATTGTTTGAGCCCTTATCTTTCCTGGTGTGTCTCCTCAGCAGGATGGAGCAGCAAAGGGAGAAAAATGCTCCAGGAGCTGCTGAAAAGCTCCTGGAGCATACCGTGTCATTTAGGAGGTGTAATTCTCTGAGGAGTTATATTAAGTTACTTTCATTCCTTGATTGACCTTAGATTAGATTAGTTATGATGATTTGTATGTATGAAACTATTTATTGGTACCATTTATAGTTTTGGTGTTAGGTTTGTGTAAATAATGTTTATTTCTTGTTTATTTCTGATTACCCCTTCATCTTGATGTGTTTAAAGTTGCTCAGGGTGTAAAAGCCACATTCTTTATCTCACTGTAATTGTGTAGTTGCAAATGTGACCTGCAGAAAATAAATAAATAATGCTCTTAATTCAGCTCTCCTGTTGTTTGATGCATATTAGTTACAACTTTCTAAACATGACAAGGATTGGAAAGAAAGTGTGACTTTCCACGCTTTCATACAGGCCAAATTTGTGAAGTGCACAACTAACAGTTGTCATGTTCATAGATTGTACACCTGAGTTGTAAATCTCTGCAGCTCCTCCATAGGAACTCTTCACCTCCTGGAGACTGCATAGGGCTTTCACAGTAATACAAATGCACACCACAGTTTTCAGACTTTTATTAGTAAAATTTTATGTTCTTTTTCTTTTGAAAATCATGTAGGATTTTTTTTTTTTTTTGTTCCACGTTATCTTGTGTTGGTCTATTTCATGAAGTCTCAATGCCATTTTCTTGAGTGTGTTGGTTGTACTTTTCCAGTCTAATGTCTGGAATCCTTCACATTTAGACTGCTTACTGTTACCTTGGTGGAAGGTTTGCTTACTTTTATTAAAGTGAGGGTGGGTGTCTGTGGTAGGCCTGTTGGAAAAAGTGATACATTCAAAGGTAAGCACTTAATAAGCTGTCCAGACCTCCTGTTCAGTCATGTCTGAGCCACAGCAGGAACTGTTACCTTCCTTGATGGAATTTACACTCGTAAACAAGCAGCATCAACCTTTATTAGCAGGAATTTTCTCGACACTGCAGGTCGTAGATCTTTACCTTTTTTTCCTTGTCCAAAGAAAGATTTCTCCAGAGAGTTAAAATTTCCTTTTATGATCAGTTCAAGTATTTCTGAATTGAAATATATAACATATACATATTTTAAACAATGTTGATGTCCCTCAAAAATGTATTTTAAAAAAAGCTTCAGGGTACTGTGGTGGTGCAGGGGCAACATGTGACCCACGTATTGAGGCCTTATTCCTTGTGGTGGTGGTCGCAGGTTTGATTCCCGGCCTGGTGACATTTGCTGCACCTCTTCCCTATTCCCTCATTACCCACTTTCCTGTCAGATTACGTTCAAATAAAGGCCACTAGCTCCATCAAAATCTTCAAGCAAAACCACAGACTGCTGTGTGTCAAGGTCTACTTCATTTTACTGGTACATGTTTACAGTTTAAAGACATGCATTAATGAGGATAAAGGGGTATTTGGAGTACCTGAACTCCTCTGAGGTGTGTCTAATTGCATAATTAACCTGCAATTAAAGGATTTTGTGTATGCTTCTATAAAAACAATTAAGCTGCATTTCTGGGATTCACAATAAGTCTAACAAAAGTCAGAGTGAATGTGTGTATTGCTGAAAAAATTGATTCAAAGCAGCACATTTTTGGTGTTCTAAAATGACCTGAGGAGTAAATCTCATATTCAAGTCTGAAAAAAAAGATTGATTCTCTCTGACAGCTTTGCAATACACAGTGGACTAGGACAGCATGTTGTTGATAGCTCTTCTGAGATACATTAAGTCTTATTACATGGATTTAAATGCCTATAAATGCTTCACTTATCATGGTGTTTGTGTCAGCTGTGCTGAAATTGAGGCATTTTGTCAAATGGCAACATTTTTTTCTGGAAAATGTGGTTACATTAAATTTTATATTGTAAAGACACGTTCAAAAAACAAGGTCAAAAACAAAACAAACAATAACAACAGCTTTGAAATGGTAGGCATGTTTCATAAATCGTTGCTCCCTTGCTGAAGCATGTCAGTACAGAAGGGTAATTTTTTTTTTTACATGCTGTCTTCAACCAAGTCAGATTCAGACCATTGTTTTTAACAGCCTTGCATGGATGCCTAATATGCATTAGCATCACCTGCAGCCAAAACCAAAATTTTTCTGCCTCATCAAAGTGCCATCATCGTCATCTGCTTGTTTTCCCCAAAGTACTATGAGGTCATAGCTTAAGAGGCCAATTAACCAAAACACTAAATCTAAAACAGCTCCAGAAATGGTTATGGCAGGAAAAAGACTAAATCTTTCTGACTGCTTTCTTGGATATCCTCGCCTATCCATTAATGCCACAATAATATCGCTCCTGTGTGTCAAACTGTGTGCATTTCTGAGTCATTTCTTTCCGTCTCTATGTGATTTTTGTTTAACATCTGTTGAGACTTGCTTACCGAGCCAATAATTCTGATGAAAAAGTTACTTAAAAAACAAGAAACAATTTGTGAAGATGGGAGAAGTCTGGATGTTTGGGGATTCTGTGTTGTTCTGCAGGTATCAGTGTCGGGTAATTCTATACATTAATGACATATCTCTGTACTGTTTAATGGTTCTAGTGTATTTAAATTATTACAATCATCATTTCAACAACTAATAGTATTACGAAAAAGCAGTGTGAGTAATACACAGTCCTACAATCCTAGGTTGTTTATTTTTTACACACAAATTCTTTAACTTTAATTTACTAAATTGAAGGACATTGTGAAATATCAAACAGTGCAATACGTGTATAAAATCTGCAATAATCTGTTACTTAAGCATCTTCTGGAAATGTTTTATGACAGTGGTTGTGGGTACAATTTAAAGGGAACACTGAAATTCAAAATCCGTAGTGTCCAAACAACTATGAAAAGATTTCATATCACTAAACTTTTGTTGTTCTTTTTAGGGAACATAAAAGAGCATTTTAAAACGAGGCATCCATACGTTGTGACTTAGAACCTCAAAAGTTGCCTTGGAAAACTGTGAAAAGCACAACTTGTGCTTATTTACATTCTGTCACCTTACAATAACATACCTTCATGTATTTTTACTTGATTGTATGTGATAGACCAACACAAAGTTATATGTAATTAAGAGGTGTGAAGAAACTGTCACTATTCAGAACGGCCCGGTTTTTGGTAATAATGTAGAAAGATGTGAAAAGGTCAGGTTTATGAATATGTGACAGTGATGAAATAAGATACAGCAGGCCACCATTTGGTGACATAGCTGGATGACAGTTTTTATTGACTTTGTTTTAATTGTTGCTTTGCTTTTCCACAGACCGCCAAGGGTTGTTATGTATAAACAGAAAGAAGTGTTGACAGATTATCTGGAGTCAGCTCTGCTCTGTGCATCTATTTGAAAACTCAAACCTGCAGGAATATCAGGGGAATCTGTCTGCTCAGATCAATAGGAGCATTGTTTGGGATTTTAATGGCAAAGTTGAGCGTGCACTTCTGTCACCACCATCTCTCGATATGCTGGAAACAAATCACTGGGAAGTAATTGGCTGAGAGTTATAGGACCTAAAGCATGTTTAAACTTAATTAAATCAGAATATCAGTTGATCACAAATTGTATTCAGAGGTGTTTTCGCACGACAGTGAGATTGTGTGTGCAGGTTTGGCTCCGTGGACATCAGATAAACACACATTCATCCGTCCTCTCACCACCATGCTGGTATGCAGCACAGAAATGTCAAACAACGAGAAACAAAGTCAACATGTACTTGTATACAGAGAGATGTGTTTGTAAAAATCGCCTTCCTGTCTCAGTAGAAGGCAGACTTAAAGCATTGTTGGTTTTGTCCTTATCTAGGGACATAAAGACAGACAGAGAGAGCTTTGATCCAAACATGTGAGAAATAAAGCTTGGGAACAAAAGTTTCTTAATCCAAACTAATGATGTCGCAGTTACCGTCTCTGTCCTTAAACAATAACATTTTAATGGCAACCCAAGGTGAAGACATGCTCACCCTGTAGAGCTTCACAGGATGTGTAAGCAGTTCATAAACACAAGTTCTAGCAAAAACTATTTTTCCCCATTGAAAACATCTGGACAATAAAGCATAGTTATCCAACTTGATTGTAATTATGACATCTGGATAGTAGCAGAAATTTGCTGACAGAAAACCTGGAAAAAGATGGGAATGTAGACTGATTGTTAATGATGTGAGGGAAATTAGATATAAAGATGTCAAAAAATGACTTATTTGTTACACATAGTGTGACAAATTTCAACGCTTTATTTCATAAAATGTTGATGATTATGGCTTACAGATGATCAAAATCTCAAATTCAGTGTCAATGCTGAATATTATATTCAAGTACATTATTGTGAAAAAGTTACATTTTTGAAACTCATTCTGTCACACCCTAATCAGCCAATTAAAGTAAAACACCTAGAAAGGTTTCCTGAGGCTCCACATGGTCTCTTCGTCTGGGTCAGTAGGCTACACAGTCATGGGGAATCATGGACAGATGTCCAGAAGACCATCGCTGACACTCTCCACAAGGATGGGAAGTTACATAAGGTCACTGTTGAAAAACTTTTTTTTTTTTTACAGTGTGTTGTATCCAAGCGTGAAAAGGTAAGCAAAGAGAATGTGTGACAGGAAAAAATGCACCAGAAACAGTGATAACTGCAGTCTTGAGAGGATTGTCAATCAAAATCCATTCTGGTTGAGTTGGGAGTCAGTGGACCAAAAGCTGCTGGACACATGGGAATCCTGAGCGTGGTCTTCAAATGTTGCATTCCTTGTGTCAAGCCACTGCAGAACCAGACTGAGAAAAAGAGTTGGTCTATCATTGTGTGGTCCAAAGTTCTCTTTTCAGATTAAGGTAGTTTGCATTTTATTTTAAAAGATCACAGAATCTGGAGAAAGAGTGGAGAGGCACAGGCAAGTTGATTGAAGTCCAGTGTTTCCACATTCAGAGATGATTAGGGCTGCCATGACACCTGCTGGAGTTGGTGAATTGTGTTTTCAACACTAACGGGTATCTAACCGGAGATTTTAGAGAGCTGGATGCTTTGTTTTGCTGGTAAGCTTTAAGAAGATTATCTTAAAGGGTGCCAAATCTAGCAGGATTTGGCACCCTTCTAAATGTACCAAAAAGTGGTGTGAGAGCTGGGGACCTAAAAGGGACCAAACAACCTGATAAAGAAGGCTGGTCACCAGAACATCACACAAAGAGTTTGTACGTCGATTACGTGTCCGTTTAAACATTGATTGCATGCGTCCATGGACTTCAGACTGCGAAGCTCCTCCACGGTGTACACACTCTGCATGTTCACTAGGTAGTTAACTACTTCATGTTGTAGTGGGAGCTTGTCCATATCATCTGACATATTGTCTTTCTCCTTTTCATATGAGTAGACAGTCACAATCTCGTTCAGATATCTTTCTCTTGCACACTGTTCAAGAGTGTCCACATATTTTGTTTTTGTTGGTCTCAAAGCCATGGGTGCGCTATGCATTGTACATGCGCATGCCTACTAAGATGGTGTGAATCACTTCCGGTTCAGACTTGTGGGAACTATGTATAGAGTTTACTTGTACTGGTCCAATTCATGACATCTGATCTAGAAGTATGTGTGAGAAAATGTAAAACAGTTAATGGAAGTCATTGCTCATTTTGTGACTTCATCTAGGAGAGAAATACAGCTGAACAGATAGGCTCTGAGCCAGTTTTCAGGTTTATAGGTCAGAGAGAGCACATAATGTTAGTTGCAGCAAAAGTTTAGCCAATACCTTTTTCCGGGAGAGAGACAGGAATAAACACTCTAAGACAGCCACCCTGTGCACCATCTACCATCAGGACACACATGAAGCTACTGGGAGCCATAACTCTGCTTATATCCCCCTCCAGGATGGTGTCACAGCTAAACAGGACACTAGAACCAAATGAAGCTTTTGTGAGATTCCTGCCAGTAACTGGGGCATTGATCTATGACCACAGATTAAGCAATTTGCACTTTTGCACAGAAAACCTCAACCTTTGGCTTTTATATTACAAAATCATCCCAAAAGTTTATTTTTTTATTTTTTTTTTATTTTTTTTTAAAGAAAGTAAGACATGCCCAAACAGCATTATAGATTTTCTTAATTACTCTACATGTTCTCTGGCAGAACCTGTCTGGGACTTTTGACTGAAAGTATGAGAGGACCTACCAAGACGCCTGGAGCACAATCTTTCAATCTACCCCTCATTCTGCCTGTTGACATGGAAACAAATATATTCCACACAAAGATAAAGTAATCAAATAATGTAATTTGTTCAGTGTTTTATATGATCTTTAATTAAAACCATCTTTAAAATTGGCTTAAAACTGGCTATGTTGTCCTTTAAACATAATCCAGCATGTTTTATCTTCTTTATACTGAGTTGCCTGTCTGAGACGCAGACAGGCACAATAAGCCACACATGACAAGGACTGACGATCAAAAGCCTGCTTGTGTCTACACCTGCCTCAGGGGAAACACACTTCAAAAATAGTGATTACTCACACAGACAGACAAGTCCCCGTGTCTGACATACAACCTAATCACTTACTCACACATGCATGAATCACAGGACTGACAACAGAGAGACCGCATTTTTGCCACACACACATTGCCTCCGACATGACTCCACTGGCCCTTGACATTAGGTGAGGAGGATTGTTGTTATATATGCTAATGTGGATTCATTTTCTGAGTTTGAAATTGTTTCCTGCTCTAGTGACCAACCATAACGAGAGAAAAACACCGAGGAACAGTATTTGTAACTTGATAAGTGTGAAAAAGTTTAAGTGTTAGGAATGTTTTTGTAACAACAATTAAAAGAATAAAATGCCACCAGAGTGTCTCAAAAAAGGGCAGCAGCGACATCATTGTCCTTGAATCAGGACGTATGAAGGAGATTGAAAGGGGTTTTATTCAGCGGAAGTCCAGACATATTTTGCAAGCAATCATTGAGTTACTTCCCTGTTGTCCTGGAAGAATATGACAGGAGAGCCAGTCAACTACCTCTCTGAGTCTTTTGCTAAACAAACTCACATAAACATCAGCATTGATGGCAGAAATCATGCAAACCCAGCAAAGACTACAATCCTGAGCCAAAATCTTCTTTTGGTTTCAGTTCAAGTCAAAATGAGAGTCTTTAGATCTGATGGAAGGAGAAGGGAAAAAATAAGCCTGAAAGTGAAGAATCCGCTCCAAGCTGCATTAGTAAACAATACAAACACAATCAGCATCACAGGAGCCACATCTGGGTCTGGTCGAAATGGCCCTTGACTCTGATTGAGGGACCTACAAGGCTTGCTGGTTTCCCCACTGTTGTTTTGTTGCATGTCACATGAAGGGAAACATGGATTACGTGTTTAAATCAGTTTGTACATTCAGGAAGCCTGATCACCTGTCAAAATAAAGCTAGTAAATACACATTCCATTGAAAATATGTCATTAAGCAGCATGTCTGTGGGCCAAAACTGGCCATTCTGTGTCCTGCATTTTAATGTAAGGTTTTAGTTATTTTATTTTCCCATGCTTTTTTACCTATGTTACTTAAGGTAGATTACCAATTTTCAGTTTAAAAGTTGAAATGAAAAAGGAACAGGATGCATGTTTTGCTGTGTTAATACCTAACCGAGCATGCAACGTCTTGCAAACAAATGACCTGTAAGGCCAGTTCTTTTTTGGTTCCACACAGGGTAACAAGGAAAATGTCAGCAAAGCTCTCAAGTGAGAAATGGGAAACATCTCACAGTAAAAATATGACTATATGATGGGTTTTCTGGCTTGAGCTTAGGAGACATAGTGAAGTCACAACTTAAATACAGGACAGAGTTGCAGCTCTAGAGAGTTGTGCATAACAATTATTATGCTGCAAGTAGGATGCCTCAAAAAGGTCTCAAGAGAGTTTCTTCTTCTTTATATAGGTTTAGGTTTTGCTTCATCGAGGCAAAACAAATCATGTCTGTATTTAACAGTAAACATAAAAATTCCTTTGTTCTCAATGAAAATAGTAACCATGCCCTGTCAAATGAGGGTGGGGGAAAACGCAACGATATCACCCATTTAGACACATACAGATGGGTACATCTGCATAATGGTCTCTTGCGATTTGATATTTTGAATGCAATTTAAGGTTACAGACTGTTTTCCTTTCTGTCTTAGTTTTAATAAAATTTAAAAGTTAAAATGTTTTTTTTTTTTTAAAAGGGGAAAATTGTGAAGAAGAAAATGTGTAATTTAATGGTTGTTCCAATAACTTAACACAAGCTTAACTGCCAGCTGAGTAAAACCAATGCTATTATTATGGCCTTTTACTGAGCAATGGGACAATTGTAAATTACTGCATCACAAATGTAGAGATGGAAAATATTAATGAAAACAGTAAATAACACCGTGTTCTTTGAGTGTTTTTTTTTTTTTTTACTGCTTTAAATTGTCAGTGAAGAATTAAAGCTCGAAACAGAAAATGTTTTTGCATCTATTTATTTTCTTGTGCTTTTGGATTCAGTCAACAAAAGCACCTAAATAAGGAAATGATAAACTTAAATGATGTATTAAATAATGTTAAATTATTTATGTTTCAGATTTCCCTTAATTGTTTCTATAAACCTATGCCACAAAACCCTTTCCAGGCTTTAGAATTTCAATGAATCATGGAGAGAGCCATTATCCACAAATAAAGAAAGTGGTGAGTCTTCCATGTAGAGTCCAACCTACCAAAAGTACTGCAGGAGTACACCAAGGTCTCATCCAAAACAACATCAGAAGCACTGAAGGCATGAGTTGTCTAGCTCAAGTGTAAAGTTTTAAGGCCGTAGTTGCAACGCAAGTTATTAGGTTCAAGGGGAGGATACTTAGACAGGTTATTTGAGCTATATGATCATTTAATATGACTATAAATATCTGAATATATATAATTTAATCCATGATTAAAATAATAATTACATTTATTTTATTTTGTAAGCACATGAATCAACATTACCGTAATTCATGTCAGTGTAACTACGCAGAAATTACTACAATAGCTAAATTTCATCCTTTGTCCTAAGACAAGTAAGTACAAATAATTAAGTAAGAAAAAAATAGGTTGATGACAGCTGGCACCAAGTGACTGTCATTTCATCACTGAAAATATAATGAAATATTAAAAATGAAATCATTTCTGTTGTAACACTTAGCATTTAATTAAAAGTTTTTGTTTAGTTTATTGACGCATTGGATTTTAACAAATACAGCACTGCTTACATAGCCCATCAATACATGGGAACAGAAGAAAATATATGTATATTTTCAGTTCAGAAATGGAATGAAGGTTGCACAGTGATGATGCACCAAATGCATATTTTGTCTACTGCCAGCACTTCGCTTTTTCTTGATTGCCACAGTGGATGTTGCAGTCAGCATGATGAAGATCAAACCTTTGTCCTTTCCTAGCTTAACGTTAACATACACAAATGTGTTCTGAAAGTCTGGCCTCACAATGTGTCAGTGAGAAATGTCTCCAGTCTTTCTGGATAGTTGCCCAGGGAAAAGAACGGTGTTTGACAGGGCAGCTGATATATTTGCAAATATCACAGTAATCTCCACGGGGCCAAACATGACACAGTTTGTTTGCTTCTTCCACATAAAAGAGCAGTTCATTCCTCATTGCTTACACCAAGCTTGGGCAAACATTCTCATTGTTGTGGAGACTTCTGTCTTTTTCTTCTTTTCTTGTACTTTTGCTCCTTCTTTACTGAACCCAGGCAGAGCAGAATCAACACGGACATATCAAGCCTGGAGGTCTTTAGACCACACACAGAGCGGCATAAGGAACTCTCTCCCTGCTCAGTTACTTTGCCTATTTTATTTCTACCTTCCCACCTACTGCCTCACTCTGGTTGTTTTAAATGGTCACTAAGTCAGTATCTGGTGTTTTTCATTATATTTTCTCACAACCCAGTTTGCCTGAAATAGAGCTCAAATTGTTTGGCCTCCATTGCTTGTCTCCGTCTCCACTATGGAAACACATTCTGCCACTCTGTTTAAAAATACGGATGTGAACTGCAAAAAGGAGAGCTCCTTAGTATGATATTTGTGTGTTTGAGACCACCCAACGAGCAGACAAAGAAACTGGGACTCAATGCTTTATTTTTCAACGCCTCCTCTGTTCTCAGGGCCCGATAGCTAAATGATTAATCCCTTACTGCCACCAGTACGAGTATTTGTGAGAAAACGGGCCAGTTTGGGAGAAAAACTGGATGTGTAAACAAAATGTGTTTCTACGCAAAGAAGAAAGTAAGTCGAAATAGTAACCGTTTGTGAGATCTGTTTGATTGTTTCTGAGTGAAAAGCCAAAGCAGATGAGATTCCTCGACAAGGTCAAGGTCTGGATGAAGGCATGGTCACTTCTGCAAGCAATGTGAAAAATGTCTCAAATCTTCTTATAATTACTGAAGGAACAAAATGAACAGGCTACCAAATATTACTCATGTTTTTTATGTTTTCTCTTGTATATTTTGTGTTAGAGGTCTTGCAGACACAAGGATATGTAAAATGAATAAATAAGCATTTAGTGTGTATGTAGAGGAAGAACACTGTAGATAATACTATCCTCAGCTTAGATGATTCCCAGTCCAATATGGAAAAATCCTGGAAAATGAATACTGTGTGCAATGGAAGGGTTTGATTCTTCTATCCATATCTATAGATCATGAGAGCTGTAACAAAGATTGTTCAGCCCTTTCTTCAACTTGGCAGACAAGAGGCAGTACCCATATAAATGCAGTTCTATCCCAGTCTCCCTCCATCACTCGTGAAATTTATAACATCTATATAGAAATCAAAGAATGTGTCATAATTTTTCTTTTTCCTGTGTTTCCTGCCATAGATCATGCCATGCCTCGACTCACAGCTCCTCCTTTACCTGCTTAGTAGCTTATTGTGATCACCTTTGCTGTTCTCTATATAAACTCTTGCTCAGTGCTCACTCAGTGTGAGATAAATAAACACATTTCAAATTTAGACCAAGCTGCCTAAAAGAAAATCACAGCTTTATGAATAACTTAAAGTGCCTGTGTACTGAATAGATTATCTGTTATGTATAACTTTGAAGGACTTTTAAATCAGTGGTAAAGTGACACGTTTATAGTCAGAAAGAGACAGAAAGAGAAAGAGAGTGAGAGAGAAAGAGAGAGAGAGAGAGAACCAAAACTGAATATATAAAAAAAAGAACATCACTGAGTAAAGCTTTGGTCAACCACTTTTACAGATATAGTCTTGGTTCATAGAATCAGAATGATAATAAGTAATTCAGGATTGCCAGTACAATATAACACTAACATCAAGTTTCTGGTCACTGCCTATTAAAGCATTTCAGAAAGATAAGATGCCGTCTTTTAATGTGAGTGGAAAGAGTTAATTAAGGCTTCTTAAAGGATGAAAAAAAGGCATGAATGGCCTTGACTGGGTTCGTCTGACATGCCAGTTGATACTGTGGATAAGGACGCCTTGGTGTCGCGTTGGGTGGCACAAAGTGGAAGTTGAGGATTTACAGTGTCTCCAGACCACACACAGACCAAATGAGGGAAAGGGAGGGATGAGAGAGGGAAAAAAAACAGGCACTAAAAGGATGAAAATGTCAAATAAGAAAACAGACAATTTGTGGATGATTAGATAGATTTTAAAGTCAGATAAATGCCACTTATAATGTATCATGAGTACATTTACCTTTTGATGCTATGTACTGTACATCTGTATCTTTATTCCGTTATCCAATATCTTTGGCTTGACAAAATCTTGGTTTGCAGTTCCCCTCTCATTTGTTGTCATTTCATAGCATCTGAAGCAGCAACAGAGAAAAACCAAACAGTGTTTCCCCAAGATCTATAACAGTGTGAGAAACTGTGAAACATTCTGTTTGTTGTTTGGTGTTGATGTTTGCCTGATGGCATCCGTTCAAAAAGTTCATTGACTGACTGTGAAGAGTCTCTGGTCAGAGTCCGGTTCCTCCAAACCGCCCTATACTTGCAAAGACTGTTTTGAGAAAGATCTGATGAGATTAAAAAAAATAAAAGAGCCATTGCATGGAAGTGATTTTTTTCTTCAACTTGCAATTGGATTAACATACAAAGCAGTCATGAAGCAGTCATGTTTGATTTTCAGGTCAGGGCTGGTGAGAGATCTTTACATTTTGCACTTTGAACTCTCAGTTTTAGGAAAAGCATTCTGTTCATTTTTACTAATTCAAACCTGTACATTTCACCTTCTGTGCAAAAATGGGCTGAATAAATGAACGGTGTCTTCCAACCAATTACACTGTGTCAATAGATAAGACTTTTTTGTTGCTCTCATGAAATAAGCTTTAGGTTTTCTACATTTGTGTACTTTTGGGTATTTACACTCAGGGGCAGGGGTGACAGTAAGAGGGTACGGCAGGGTACTGCGTACCCCTAAAAGATTTAGCGGGGGTACCTGCAAGAAAGAGGAACGGTTGTCTGCTGTAAAAAAAATCATTGGGTTCACTGTGCAGCCGTGAGTTCACCCACTAATCAGCCGTGACTAGTTTTTCAAGAACAATGTAAAACACGATCAGTAAATAAATAGCTTTTTTCCCATTTCATATTGTTTCTGAACTGTTCGTGCTTTG
>NW_015112916.1:165682-199307 GCF_001443285.1 Poecilia latipinna
TATCGCTTTGCAAAAATGTCATCAGCACAGAAACTCCAAAGCACACGAAAAAGCACACAAAGCATGACTTTTACAGCAAAAAAAATTTCTTGCTGGACCAGACGCCCCCTAGGGGACAGTATGGGGTGGTCTGACGTGTGGATGAAGGCTGACAACTCAGTTAGTGCAGACAGGGCCAGATCATTAAATTCATTCTTCAGTGTGTTTTCTTTTATATATATAAAATTATTTCATTTAAAAAATTTCAGAAGCATGTGACAAGTAGACCAGTTTGTTTGAGCTATATTAGTTTATTGAAAAAAATACATTAATATACAGAGCCATAGCATCTTATAGATCTAAAAAAAAAAAAAAAACTTATAAGGAAAAAAAATCTGTTCAAAATTACTATTTACAACAAATTCAAGATGACTTTTACAGTAACTGCATTTTATTTCCTTGAGAAAGTGAACAAAAAGACTTTGCTATGTGCTGTGAAATGGATGTTTGGTGCAATTTCACAATCATTTGCTTGGAAGGTTCAAGCCAAATGCTGTAGCTGCACTGACAGATTTAGACTGACAATATCAAACAGTATGAAGAAAGTAACATAAATTGGGATACAAATGTGCCAATAAATACAGCTTTGTGAATCCCTTGGGGTAGTTTTGGGGCCTTTCTTGGCAACCCACTGTATACTTTTCCAGCACTAACCTATGTATGAAAAGAAGTGCAGTATGGCCACAAAGCAGAGAGCAATGTGTACTAAATGGTCCAAGAGCCTGCTCCTGAGAGCCCCTCTGGACCCAAAGCGGTGAATGAGTTCATGCTACATGCATGGACGCATGGCCTGGCTCCCAACAGGACTGCTGTCCATTGAATAACATCCCATAAAACACTAAGACAAACATCCAAACACATTCACATAAGGGTGTATCACATAACGTCATGCAAAAAAATTAAGACACTATAAAATATGCAATTATTTACAAAGGGATAGCCACATATCAGTGTCTAAACTTTTAGAAATTTGTGGAATAGAAAGCTATGTAAGTACAGATGAGAAAGTTATGTAAGTACAGATGATAAATAAAATATGCATTGTTTTACACATCAAAGTATCAAGTTGTTTTGAATTATCTCGACTTATTAACTAAATGCCATGTAGGGGAATGGCTGATTTCAAATTCTCTTGAAATCCGATTAAATCTCTTATCAGTTTCACAAGGTGCTACGTTCTTCCTCCAGAAGGCATCAGAGAACTGTTTTGATCTCACCTTGGTGTTCACTCTCACTTTAACAGTCAGGACAATACCTAGATAAAAGTCTGAGGTTTAAAGAGGGAAAATTTTCTTCAAAGTACAGCATAATGATGATTTAATCGTGTGCATCTTTTGTGATTTATTTTTTTGTTATTGTTTGATGCAAGCAAAGCCAAAGAGCTCCAAGTTTGATTGCATGTTGTTGCTATACAGAAGTATAAGAACTACGTTCAGAAGTATCATTTAATTAGGTGCTTTCATCCATTACTACAATGAATAAACTACATAATAAAGACTGAGGAAGACATCAGGAAGGTCAGGATTAAAGCTTGGGACAGTTTGTAGTGGCATTAATGGCATCAAGCTGAGGGGTTGTTTTTCTAAAGCATGAAGACAGAAACTAGTCAGAGGTGAGGTAGATATGGACAGATCTAAATGTAAGACTATCCAGGAAGAAACCCTGTTATCAACTTGTCAATCTAAAAGACTTCAGATTAGAGCAGACGTTCACCTGCACTGCAGGTAAACAGCCCCAACCATACAGCAAGAGCTGCAATGGCTTACATCCAAACACATCCATGTGTTAAAACGTGCCAGTCAAAGCCCAGATTTAAGTTTGAGCTTTTATCTTTGCAAAACGGTATCAGCAAAAACCTTGTAGTTTTAAAATTTGCAAGGCTGGTAGAGAAATACCACACAAAACTGCAGCAATAAGTCCAAAGAAAGGTGCTACTGCAGAATGTAGAAGGGGGAACACAGATGTAGGCAACACTTTCTATTTTTTGAAAAAAAAAAATTTTCTTCCTTCTCAGAAATGTGCACTACTTTGTCATGACCTATTAAATAACATAGCAGACAAATGCTGAATATTGAGATTTGTGGAGTGTCAAAATGTGAAAAAGTATAAGGCACCAAATTTAATAGCAAACACACTGACAGTCATAGTAGCAAGGTTCTTGCCTCAGTATCTCCCACTGTCAGATCAAGCTACTACAAATACCACGTTGTACTCACTGATCCCAGCAATGAATTGGTGAGTGGAGGGGTGTGTAATTGCATGCTTAAATGCCTGAGAATTGGACATCCAGTTCTGCTGAGCTGGTGCTTTCTGTGTGGCCTCATTGTTGAGACAAGCAGTCATGCAGTTCTTTGAGTCCCAGTCAGCGTTCATGTTGGGTTAGAGGTGGTTCGGAAGAGCAGAAGGGGGGGATTCTTTGTCTAGTAGCCAGATATTTTATTGCAAGATAAAACACTTTGTGCGTGTCCTCCAGGCCTGGCAGGAGAACTGTGGTTAATGCCAGAGTAGAGTAAATCCGCAGTCATCAGAGGGTCTTCTTTTTTCTGTTCTGACCCGTGGTTTAACATTCTTGTTGACAGCCAAATAATCAGCTGTTATAAAAGGGCCTGAGGAGCCTCTGATGGCAAGACAGAAACTAGAAAAAAAAAACAAAAAAAACCATCAAGCAAGGATTGCACTGCACACATTGTATACTTGTGCACAAACATGCACAGATGCCACTGTCAGTTATACTTTCTGGTTGATGTGCTTAATTTGACCAAAGCGGACAAACAAAAGACCCCTCTATGCGACTGCAGTGTAATGAGAGGCAGTTTGATCACAACACAGTCCTGTAGAGTTTTCCATTTCACTGCAGGACAAAAGGAACAAGCCATCAAATTCAGGTCATCTGAGACTTTTACTTACAAGCAGAGTTGACGTTTAAAAACTCCAGTCATAGGAACATTAGAGAGACTGTGCATGAGAGCAAGAGCAGCTGAAACCTGCAGTAAGAGAAATTGCTTCGGCTTTTGTTTCCAAGTACTTTCTTACCTGCAAATTATAATAATGAACTGAGTCTTCAGCCATTTTAATCACATTTTATTGTAGTGAATAGCTTAGTTTACTAACCAACTTTTCACTCATATAAGACTTGGAGTTGAGAGGTATAGTGGAGGGATTTATTTTCAATGTCACATTAAGCATACAGGTTTTGTAAATGTTATGTTAAAGAACCTTAAAGCTGCAGTATGTAACTTTCATCCTGTGATGACAGTTTGTTATGAGACAGATTATCTATAAAAAGACTGATCTGCTCCACATCCTACCTGAGCCATCTGAAGAAATGCATAGTTCCCAACCAAAAACAGCTAATCAGACCCAGAAGGAAGGTCTTAACAGTATCCGGCAATCAAACAGGGGATATGTTTGACATGAACCAAATGCATCAGTCCAGAATTTAAAATATCTTACATGCTGTAAGGCATAGAGGTGGAACTATTGTGGCATGCAGATTCTTTGCTGCAGTATTACAGGCTCACTATCATAATTCCAACATGAATTAAACCAAGTATCAGAGGGAGCATGAGAAAAAAAATAAAGCAGAACAGCACTCTGAAACAAGACTGTGCATGTATGTTGTAGTTGTGCATGTTGTGTTTTTAATCTGAATTTGAAAGGTAGAGCCCATGTAATCTTTTAACTTTGCAATATGTTTTTAAATTGACAGTTTGGATGGTAATACTAATTATGTAAATGCTTAAAGCAGACATGCAAGGTCTGTTTTTGTGAAGTGATGAGTTTAATAGTCAACCCTTCCCTTCATGACAGAAAACCAAAGTAGTTGCAGCCCACTTAGAACAATCAGTCAGCAACATAAAAAAATTGTTTGTGGAAATATATGTTTAAAAGAACTTTGTAAGAACAGCCAGAGATTTGTCCCAACTCTCTGTGGTTCACTGGGACTGTATTATAGCAAACATGACCAGAAGAAACCCAGATGAGTCAGAGAACTAGTGTGTGAAAGATCCAGACCATCATGTTTGACATCAATGTTTGGGATTTCTGTATGAGAACATCTGCAGCTGCTGCCCTATAAATTTTCCAGTGTAGAGAAAGCACAAAATAACCCACTATTTTGGTATGGCAGTATACCATGACAAGAAGTGGACCTAGACGTTCCTCATCTGCAGCACCATCGACAGGGCTTAGGTGAAGTGAAATTGAGGATAGAAAACTGCAGCCTTGTTGTGTGTTTGCAAATCTATTCAGCATGAAAACAAGATAAACGCAAGATCCATCACATTTGACTTAAGAATGAATGTCATAGTGGTGTTGTTATAGCCATAGTAATGCCTCTTTTGTTGGAAGATTCCTCTCATGACATACTTTTTATTTTTAATCTGTTGATTATTTTATTTCTAAAAACAGGGATTAAAACAACTTGGTAGTTAACAAATGTTTCTTTTTTAACCTTACATTTAATAATATGTTGCTTTTGCAAATGCAGGTAAACTGGAACAAAATTATATATTTTTATTGCATAATAAGAATTGTCACTTGAAATCCTGCATCCTGCAGAGAATGTTTCAAAATATTGATTTTTTTTCTACTGGAAGATACTCACCATGTCCCCTGGAGGGCTCCGTAATTTGCTGAGCAAGGAGAACGATTATTCGGAGCACTTTCACTATACGTACGCAACAATATTTTAAAAAAAATACATTAATTGTGACTGGAAAAACAATACATTTGAATTATGAATATATTCGTGTGATTTACATCTACCCACATGTTTACTTGTCATATTTTTCCAGGCTGTTAGATAAGTGTCGAAAGTGCGCCGAGGTTTGTAAAAATAGATAAACACTGAAAGCTGCAGCGGAGTTCTGTTTGCTCCTGCCTAGTCTGTTGGCTTTTTTATTTATTGTACGCATGTAAATAAGGAGAGAGAAGTAATAGCGACAGACTGATATACGATTAAATCTGTGTGACATGGCTGTCTGTTTCAGATTAAGAGGAGCGCTTTAATGTGCTGTTTGCTAAGCTAACAAAGCTAGCCCCTTCTTAGAGGCAGAAAACAACAGAGGAGCTTGGATGCAATCGGATGGCTTCAGCGTCTGCTGCTGTGAAAGGTTTACAGGACATTTTTTTGCTATACAGTTTTTGTTATTTTAAATTTTCCGAACCTGGACGCAGTCGTAATTTTTTTGCAGCTCTTGCTTTTAAGACGATGTACTTGTCAAACTTGATAACTGAAAACTGGAAGAAATATACAGTTAAGATATCGGGATGTTTGTAAATGTACATTTCTTGTAAGGTTGTTAGTTGGCATTACCTTTGGAAAAATGTCCATTCCATTTTTGTCATAATTAACATTTATTTGAATTGTGACAGTGTGTAATAACTATGTGTCTTTCAGTTTTTGAATTTTGCTCAAATGGATTAACTTTGGTAATATGCTAATATTAATACGCCTGTCTATTTGATTAATTTATTCTGTGATGCAGAATGGCGGGAAGGTGACTGTTGTCTTGCTCCGAGTTCCCCTGATGGCATCCTGAGAGAAGCCACCATACAGAGACTGACCTCCAGTACACAGACTAATGATACAGCATGGGTGATATTCAGGAGAGAGCCTGGAGAGGAAGAGCAGAAGCAGGAAGCCATATCTGTCACAAAACTTATGAGATCTGGCTTAAAGCAATCTATACAAGAGAAACCCGTGTTCCCTGGCAGCAACGCCGACACAATCCTCTGCACTCCTTTACATCTGAGGGATGAAGACAGAGTACCTTATACCATCAACAGATATTTAAGGGATTACCAAAGGGACGGGATCAGGTTCATTTACAACAACTACATGAGCTCCACTGGTTGTATCCTAGGAGATGACATGGGCCTTGGAAAAACTGTGCAGGTACAAGACATAGGCAGCAGACTTATCTTAGGAATTGTCTAAATGTAGGTTTTATCATTTACATATCACACTGTGGCTTTGTTGCTTTTAATCCCTCCACTTTTTTTTATTTTTTTTTTAAATCACAGATTATAGGTTTTCTTGCTGCTGTGTTGCACAAAACTGGGACATGGGAGGACGTAGAGAACAACAGGCCTCAGTTTCTCCAAACTCAGATACCCTCCAATCAAAGTAATCCTAGCAAGGTGGATATTAAAATATACAACTATAGTGTACAGCTTCTCAAATACCTTCTGCATTCAATTATGTGCCTCAGATTATAGTATGAGTTTGTCATCAAGCTGATTAAAGTGTTGTGTGATCCCAACCAGGTTTTTCTGATTGTGGCTCCACTGTCAGTGCTTTATAACTGGAAGGATGAACTGGACACATGGGGTTACTTCCAGTGTGTGGTGGTCCACGGGCTGAGGAAGGAGGAGGAGCTCGCGCGCATCAAGAATGGCCGCGTCGAGATCGCTCTCACCACCTATGAGACTCTCCGCCTCTGCCTGGATCAGTTTAATAAGTAATGAAAATACAGTGCTAATACACCTTTTCTGGTTGGATAATGTGCAGCAAACTCAAACATGCCACATGTAGCCATTGATAAGAGATGACAGATATGGAAGGTCGATGGACTGAAAATTTGTGAAATCAGCCAAACTTAAAACATAATTATAAAACCATTCAGAAAGCCCAAACAAAACCCGAACAACACTACTTGAAAAGCTCAGAATTAAGTCTTGCTTATTGAATGGTTAGTTAAACCAAGCTAGATAGGTTTTAAAACCCTTCCACATGGTTATATGATTAAGTTTACTGCTACAATCTGCTACAATCGTCTGATTACAACAGACATAATTTTAAGGCATGTTACAAACAAATCCAGTTCATACTTAGAATCCACTTTTCCTTCATATTTAATTGTTGTATTATTCAGTACAAACAAATTTGCATGAAGACACAAATAACAAATAAATGTGATGCTTAAGAAATAAAATATCTATGTCCTCCTCCAAAGAATCAACTGGTCAGCAGTGGTTGTTGATGAGGCTCACAAGATAAAAAACCCAGAGTCCCAGATCACTCAATCTATGAAGGAGCTGAGATGTAAGGTGAGAAAAAAAATGAGTATTTAATATCATAATGGATATTGTCTATCAACAGTTAATAATTGGTGATGGTTTTAGAAATATTAAGTAAAAGCACCATTATGCTAAATGTTTTCAGGCAAATAAACACGACAGCTGCTGTGGTTGTGCGTTTTCAACTAAGTTTTCAATTCCTGCGTTTCTCTTCCATCAGAACAGAATCGGTCTCACTGGGACCATCTTGCAGAACAACCTGGAAGAGCTGTGGTGTGTTATGGATTGGTGGGTTGACATGATTTTATTTTATTATGAAATAATATAATATTCCATATTATTTTATGTTAATTTTATGAATTCATGAATTCATACATGTTTATTCTTTTCAGGGCCAATCCAGGTTGCCTTGGCAACTTGGGGCATTTCAAGAACAATTTCTCAGATCCCATCGAAAAGGGGCAGAGGCACAGTGCGACCAAACGCGCCCTGGCTACTGGGAGGAAGACTGTTCGAGCCCTGGTGAGGAAGATTGCTCCTTTTTTCCTCAGGAGAACGAAAGCGCTCATCAAAGAGCAGCTGCCAAAGAAGGACGACAGAGTAAGTGTGGAGACCCTGAAGAGCATCAAATACCTGTTCGATCTCTTCTCAGTTTTTAAGACACTGATACCTTACTGAATCTTCTGTGGTATGTTTTGTCCCAGGTAGTGTACTGCTCCCTGACAGACTTTCAGCAGACTGTTTATCAGGCAGTGCTGGACACTGAGGATGTGACGTTACTGCTGAGGTCTTCAGAGAAATGTGACTGCCAAAGTGGACGCACCCGAAGGGGCTGCTGCTATCAGGTTAGTTCTTTTTTTTTTCTTCCCTCTTCCATGGTGTTACTGTTTATGATCTGTTTAGTTAAAGTTTAAAGTATAGACAAAACTATTCAAAGCATCTTGAAAATTTTGACTAATCGCTATTTAGAGTAATCCTCTTTTTCACTTAATACTTTTTTTTTGTTGTGGACTGCATACTGTCTTGCAGTTCTTACTAAGGTCCGATGCATCTTTTTGTTGAAGTTTACATTACAAACTGCCACAGTGGCAGTCTACCATTAATTAAATCAGATGATCAGTACTTTAATTTAGGGAAGAACCTGGCAAATTTGATTTTGTTTAAATCTCATTCGTACATTATGTTGGTTATATTAAGTTTTCTCCAAGCAATTAAAGATCATTTTCATTCCCAGAAAAACTCTCAGGGTGTTTATGTTAAGCATCTGTACTTTACCTACTTGGCCATATTGAGGAAGGTTGCCAACCATGCAGCCCTCCTTCAGTCTACTTCAAGCACCAGCAAGAAACAGGTATTGTTATTCTTGTTATTCTGCATCAGGTTAAACTCACTCGTTATTTTTTTTTTTATAATACTGTTGATTCAATTTATTTATTTGTATCTTATAGGAAAGGTATGTGAGTTCCGTCTGTGCTAAAGTTTTCCAGAGGTTCCCAGACTTTGTGCAGAGATGCAAGAATGAAGCCTTTGAAGCTCTTTCAGACCCGATGTATAGTGGGAAAATGAAGGTACCGCACTCGAGTGAAAACATTTCCATGCAATCTTCAGTGCTGTTGATTCGTAAGTGAATGTTTTCTTTTAGGTTTTGCAGAAACTTCTGAAGTACTATCTGCAGAAGAGAGACAAAGTGCTTATCTTTTCTCTGTCAACCAAGGTGAGAATTGTTTTTGAGTGCATTTGTTGATTTATCTGGTCTTACGCAGTTAAGTCTAAGACTTTTGTTACTAGTACATAAGATGTACAGTGTTTTGCAAGCGTATTCATATTTTGCCGATTTATTTTATTTTATTTTTTTTGTTCTGTTCTGTTGCATTGCCTCTGCTGTGAGATTGCAACTAGCCTGCAGTTTAAAAAAAGCTGGAATAATAGTTTTCTCATGACCTGCATTTCTAGGCATACCTTTGGGATCTTGACAGCAATTAGATCGGCATTGATAACTAGACTCTGCACAATCCAATGGCTGCTGTCACCTTATACCATCCAATAATATTTGTGGCCTCTGCGGGGTCATATTTTTATGACCTGCCTTTTGCTTTTTTGGGAAAAAGAGGTCATAAAGGTTACAGCATTGCATACTCTATAGCATATATAAAAATATACAGTCAGAGTTCCTAATGCTGTCCTTTAAGTATTGCTTTACATAGGATTTGTTTGTGTAGTGTCTTGTTTTTATCCTGTATAAACTCTTACCTTTTAATGAGTTGCATTCACGTCATGTGAAGTTATTTTTGTTCTCTTGATTTTCTTATATTAATGCCTGCATATCCTTTCAGCTCTTAAATATCCTGGAGAGTTACTGCATGGCAGAGGGACTGGATTTTAGTCGATTGGACGGAACCACCAAGTCCAGAGAAAGAGTCCAGATTGTGAAAGAATTCAACAGCTCATCTCACGTCAATCTGTGCCTGGTTTCTACCATGTTAGTGGGAAAATTATACAACTAATACAATTTTGAAACATCCTGTTAAGCTTTAAAGGGGAAATATTTTCCAACTAAAATATGTAAAAAGCATTTAACAAAAGAAGTGAGCCATAAATTACAGCAGAGTGATGGCATTTTGTTTTGAACAGCAACCTCTGGAATCAGAATCAAAAGAAAATTAGCAGTAGCTGGCTTCGGTTTGAGTTCATTCAGTCAAAAAGATTTATATTATGATTGATACAATGAGGAAGTCAGGAGAACTGTTATCAGTCAGGAGAACTCTGTAATTGTCAGAGGGATTTAAAAATACTTCTATGGTGAACTTAGTTTTGGGAATAACGTGAACAACCACCTTTCACATAAACTGTAATTTTAAAACCTCGGATTTCTGTCAGCATTCAGTTTGGATGTAATTTCTATTCTTTTTTCTGGTCAGCATTGTTGCTTTGAAGCGCCAGCCCCGGCATTTTTCCCTGAATGCTTCACATTAGGAATCCTCAAGTTTTTTTTTTGTTTTTTTTTTTTTTCACATATTCAGTGTTTGTTGACAAAAGTTTATTTCATAACTGATTAACTTTATGCTCACAAACAACAGTAGTGTTGTTGAATCTGTGGTCTGGCTGTTTACTCCCTGCTTGAGCAGTATGAACCAGTGTTTACTCTTCCTTCAGCTTTAGGTTGTTGATGGCTTTATATCAGTTTCTTTTGCCAGTATGTTTTACAATATAGCTCCCCTTTAAATAAATGTTTCTTCTTTTAGGGCCGGGGGTCTTGGTCTTAACTTTGTAGGTGCTAACGTCGTTGTGCTGTTTGACCCCACCTGGAACCCAGCCAATGATCTTCAGGCTATCGACAGGTAGCTTTTGTTCAAGATAAAACTTACTTAATATAATCTGTTATAACTTTTGCTTTCCTGGCCCATCAGACTATGTTCTTTGTACACAAATCATTTTATTCAGAAGCGTTGTGCATTTTAATGCTATTAATGTGATGGTTGTTTGTGTGTTTGTCTCTGCAGGGCGTATCGTATCGGCCAGTGCAGGGACGTCACTGTTCTCAGGCTGATCTCACTTGGGACTGTAGAGGAGGTTATCTACCTCAGACAATTATACAAACAGGTACAAAACAATTCTGGTATTCATTTCAATTATATTGTTTGCTGAAACCTTTTAGTTATGTTAGAAATGATGCATTAAAACTAGATGCATTGAAAGAGCACACACAGTAAGGTGCTGAGAGGAATTCATCAAGCTCTGATCAGTATTTTAAGAGTATTGTCTAATTTAAAGAAAATGTCTTGGGTTTTGTTCACAGCTTGGATTACTATCATTCAGTGTAAAGCAAATTTTTGAAGGACATTGGCTTTTAACATACTGACTCACATTTATCCTTTTTGTCAAACAAGTTTCTTGATCAGATTTAAAATATTTTGTAAATTCAGCTCATTTAAGTATGAAAAAAGATGTAAAATTGACATTATTTTCACTGGATTATGTGTAGTTATTTTGTTTTATTTTCTCCCTAACAGCAGTTGCAGTGCTCAGTAGTCGGTAAAGAGAGCGCCCGGCGGTACTTTGAAGCAGTACAGGGAAAAAGTGTCTGTAAAGGGGAACTGTTTGGGATCAAAAATCTGTTCAGGCTGCAGACAGAAGGAACGTGTCTCACCCGCAGGATTTTAGAGGTTAGACCATCAATATTTCTTTTACTGCTTCAATGTGTCACTGTGTGTTTTCATTTGAAATTTGCTTTTGTTTTCATTTTGATCATACTTTGGTTTAAAGGAGCCAAACAATCTTAGATTTCTGTACATTTCTCTAACAAACATTTCTTTGAGATTTCCAAAGGTCTTTCTAGAGATTTTCTTCAAGCATTTATTAAGTCATTTGTGGCCACACTAATAGTTCATCTCTTGCGTCATAATCATTTGTAATAATCTGACTTTGAAGATGAGCTCTAAGGACAAAAAGTGGAACCTTTTGAATAAATCTAGAAAAACTTTTGGCCCGATTTGAAGCGAAGAAAAATATATGAGGAGAAGCTTTAGACATTGCCACAAACACTGTTTGCAAGCAAAGTAAGATTTGAAGGTTTACAAGATTTACTGTTAAGTTTGATTGTGTCTGGTGAAATGTGCTAATGAATGCACGCATCATCCTGCCAGCGAGAGGGACAAGTGGAGGCCGGGGTCATAACAACGAAAACACACAAAGAAGGCGAGAAGGAGAACAAGACGAGCAGAAATGAAGTGAGTGACTCCATCATTCTCCGTGCAGCTCACCGTTCTCATCTTTCCTCTTTTCCCAAGTGGCCCATTCCCTGTCCTATTCCCGCTTGAAATTCTTCAAACAGGGACATTTGTCTGACAGTCAAACCAAACAACAGTTTCTTTCATGATTGTAAAAGAAACATAAATATTTAACTGCATCTTACACTAAGGCGCTTACACATTCTGGAAGAGTTTGGAATTAGATCAGAGCAGGCATATGTCTAGATAAGTACTGAAAAATAAACAAAAATGTTGATAATTGTTTGTATTTTCC
This sequence comes from Poecilia latipinna, assembly GCF_001443285.1. Lineage (NCBI taxonomy): Eukaryota > Metazoa > Chordata > Actinopteri > Cyprinodontiformes > Poeciliidae > Poecilia > Poecilia latipinna. Next base: position 177,767 of record NW_015112916.1, read on the forward strand.
AGATTTTATTCCCCATTGTGTTGTTTATATGTCACATCCATGAATTCTTCCATTTATCCATTTGTTCATCTGTCTTTCCACACGCTCATCCAAGCATCCATCTTACCGTTTGACTGCCGTCCATCCCTTTCTGACCACCCTAAATATATGCCATAAATTTATGCTGAGCTGTTGTACTCGTACTTAAAAAAAATCAGCCTAAATAGTACCAAGCATGAAGGAAATTTGAATCAGGGTAGTTTTGAATGTGCACGAATACAAATATTCAGCTTTTAAGAAAATCAGAACATTACATCAATCCATTACCAATCAATCCCCTGAATTGTTGTCACTGAAGTTTGAGGTTTCTTTATGCTTCACATCTTTCTAATTGTATTTGGAGCAGCTGGATTTAATCACTTGTTTGACCTCATGGCAAAAGCAGACCACACTGAAGCATGTCTTCACTTGCCTCTTATTTTGTTTTCTTCCTATTACATCACCGTGCAGGACTCGTGTCACTTTGATGTTTACTTTGATTTGTTGTTGGGAAAACATCTGTTTTAAATTCACCACTTGACATTCACAAGGGCTGGTTAGTTTCAGGATGACGCAAAACGGAAGAGATTTTACGCTTCGGTTGCATTTTGTTGCTAAATATTACGCTGCTTTTCCTGTACGCACTTTTCTTCAACACAAAATCTCTACTGTGCCGTTTCAGGAACATGGAGACGACACGCTGTCGAAGGATGAGGCACCTGAGAAGAACATGCAGGTTTCCAGAATCCCAAAAGGTGTGCTAGATTTCAGCAGTGGGAGCGAAACTGATGAAGAGTTGCAAGGGCCAAAGCCAAAGACTTCAAATTCGAGTGCAGGCCACGGCAACAGGAGTGGCAAAGCTGCTGGTGGACCTGTTCACATGAGTCTTCTCCAACATGGCTTCTCCAGACTCCTTGAAACCATCAAGGATAGACAGCAGCTGAGGGAAGGAGACTGTAGCTCCTCTGCTGAAGGTAGTCCGTTTGAGGAGGAGGCAGGAGATCAAAAGATAGACGATACCTGCACAGGCATCCGCACAACGTCCTGTGAAGGAAATTGTGTTGCCTGCCTCCCAGAATCTGAAACAAAACCCCAGAACAAATCCATCGGCTCAGACAGAAAAGACAGAGATGATGGAAACAACATTTTATTGTTAAAAGAGGGGGATTATGCTGAAAGACAGAGATGGGGCCTAAAAAGACAGCTAGATAAACAAATTGCAGTGGATGAGGAGAGTGATGGAAATTCCTCACCAGAAAACAACAAGGCTAGTAGGCTTAAAAGCACAGTTACAAAAGTGCATCAGTTTGAAGGATGCTCAGATGAATCTGAGGATTTTGACCTAGAGGCACAAATATGTTCCAAAAGGGGTGCTTCAAATTTGCACAACAAAGAAGATGATGGAGGCAGGAGGAATCCGGGCCGCAGCAGAAGAAGGCAAAGTGCCGGAGCAAGGGACAAGGCAAGATCCAAGTTTACAGAAGCGATAGAAGCTTTTACGTCTTCAGAAGATGAACGTTCAGCTCCTGGGAGACGAGCGGGAAGGTCAGAAGTTGCTTCGTTTACAAGTCCGAGAGGTTCAACAACTCCAGCATCTGAGGAAAAGGAGCAAACCATCGACAACGTGCTGGGTTAGCGTGATGGTTCTTTCATTTTAAGTAATTATCATAACTCTAATATTAACCATTGTCCATTACTTGTGTAAAGGACGTGTGCAGGAGGTGGCTTATATGCACTCTAACCAGCGGGTGGTGGGTGGCAGCAGAGCAGAGGAGCTGATCAGCAGAGCGGCTGTGCGGGACGTGTTTGAACGCAAAATGTACTCACAGCTTCCGGCCAACAACCTGCTGGGAACCCAGGAGGTGTGTAGCAACAAACACCAAGCCCAGTGGCTGTTTAAATACAGAGTTAGGAATAACATTGCATGAGCCCGAATTTTTTCACGTCATACAACTCTATGACAATGAAAAAAAATGTAAAAATATTTGCTACATTGATGCAAGTAGATCTTCCTGTACTGAAAGCTTTAAAATGATTGTAAGACTAGGTTTTCCCCTCACCATTCTAAGCTGTTTTGGTCTTTAAAAATTTTATTATTGCAATTTGAACTTCTGTCCCAGAGCCTCCCAGCGAGTTTACCAGACAGCCAGCCTAAGTCCAGTGCCATCCATCTGCAGAGGCCCAAAGTGGATCATCCGGTGATCTTCTCCGACAAGAAGATCCAACACACTGGATGCACTACAGTCATTATTGGAGATACTCCCAAAGCAGTCTGCAGGTATTTAAAAGTAGTTATACTGACGAATTGAAGGCAAGCAAGAAGAGCGTAAGGAATAAACAGATTTATAAAAAGAAATATAAGCTAGCAAGGATGGCTTTGACGTATTTTATTTGTTAGGGGCTATGCACACTAACATTTTTCTAAATGCGCCAGAATTAGCTAAAATGCGATTTTTCACCTGTTTTTCCTGGACAATGAGATTTTTTTATCTTGGTGAAAAACAAACTAAGGTCATACAAACGAGGTTAAAATGACTGAACTACACCAATTCTATCAATAGAATCGATACAAACACTAAATACAAAACAAGGAAACTGCAACACAAAAAGTATAGCAAATAATTAAAATTAAAGTTGTCACACGGGTGCCAAAGAACATAATTTTAAAGTAAGAATGAGAACCAAAATTTAGGAAGAAGTAGAATAATGGGAAAGAAATAAAAGAGGAGAGGGATTCCTGGCAGTGTCGGGCAAAAGGCCAAAAACCCACCAGAGAAACAGTGTTGAGAAGCCCCCACCTGGACTTTAATAACTGCTCATGTGTGTATGCAGAAAAAGACCACCTCTGAGGTTTCCCCTCTACCTATTTCCCAGCATCATGCCAAAGATTACCCAGCTATGATCAGGCACAACACTGAAGGAGTTTCCCCCTTTGCAACCGCAGTCCTCCTGAGACTGACCAAAAAAATGATCGCCTTAGGTCTTCCAAACCCGCACATTCTAGCAAGCATTTATGTACACACACCCACACATGCGGTGTTCTCACACACACGCACACACACACAGACAGACATAACCCCATTCTGCTTCATCACCTCCCCTCAGTCGCCCATGTATACGGACACACAGACACCTTTATGGCTCCAGCCTCACTCCCAGCGGGGGAAGGCTACATCTCTGCCCAGAGGTTCACCAGTGAGTGAAATTACACACTGGGTGATATTGATATCGTGTCAGTTTGTTTAATGATTTGAATCCATATGCGCGATAGGTTTTTACTATCTTTTACTTTTTGTGTTTTCAATGAAACGCCACAAATGGTTAAAATAAAATAAAAAAAAAAACAAGTCACTTTAACGTGTTGGTGTCACTGAGTCTGGTTAGATTAGCATTTTTAAACGGCTCCATGAAAGCAACTCTAGTCCAACCACATTGTTTTCTGGATATAACCCCTGATCTTTGCAGTCCTCCTCATCTTAGGTTAGACCTTACAGACCTGCAGAATAGGTCAGTGATAGTCTGGGAAGAATTACTCCGAAAATGTTAAAGATGTGGGATGTGGTATGCATAATCATAATCTCATTGTAAGAAAATGAGCCAAATTATCATTAAGGTCATCCCTGAAAATATTAAAATGGGTAAAATTGTCAATTTTAAGGAAAAATAAAACAATCACATTTTGCAACCTACTGTTAAAAATGTATTTGAAACTACTACTACTACTAATTTATGATACAGAAAATAACCTACCATTCCACAATTTTTTTTAAAATTTTTTTTTAATGAAGTATCCAGATTTATTTTTTGTATGTTTGTTTGGACAGGTATTGTCTGTTCTGGTTGCCTTTAAGCACCGACAAACATTTCTCATAATAAAGTTAAGTTAAATCTTGCTCTACATACTTTAACTTTAAAAATGTCACTTATTTTTGTCTCTGTCATTTTTTACATAGGCAACAGCTGGAGGAAATGGCCCAACATTTCAAATTTGTTTCAGTCCATCAGTTTGCCACTGAGATTCTGAAAGGAAGTTCATCTCATAGACTCGACTGGCTGTGTCGGTACTACGCTTCGCTGAACCACTCTGATGTGGCCGAAGCTGTCAGAGAAAACTTCCCTGACACGACAGCGCAGCCTTCCTCTCCTACAACTGCTGCCTTCTCATCGTCTACTAAAATGTCAGACAAAACCCAACAAATTAAATCTTCTAGAGTCCGAAAAATAAGGAAATGCAGTCAGACCAGAAGAACTAACCCCACATCTCCACAAAGCAATGTTTCTTCACCACAGAGTGAATCTGGCGTCCTAAAAAATAATGGTCTTGAACCACCAAAAAAGGCACGGATATCTGAGAAGAATCTTCCAGATCCTCTACAGGACGTTCAGAGGTTTGTGTCAGAGGAGCAGGAAGAGATGGTCTCTGGTGCCAGCAGACATTCAAGGACACAGAAGAGCAGTGTTTCTACTGCTGGAGCCTGCCGAGCTGGTAGTGGTCTTGCCGTAGATCGGGCCAGAGGCCTTGGTCAGGGATCCAGGGAGTCTGCTGTTGCTGCTTTCCCGAACCACACAGACAGAGACTGCCCTTCTTCGTCTGACCTCAGGCGTTGCAGCTCCGCCACGTTATCCAAACCCACAGCTCAAGACGGGGAGCAAGGAATCCAGGAATCCTCACGGAGGACGGGTGAAACATCGCGAGAAGGTTCTGAGCCTCCTTCTGCCTTGTGCAGTAGCACCCACCTCAAAGATCTTATAGGAGATACGTCCATTCTTGATGATTTGCTGAAACCTAAAGGCAAGAATGTGCAACAGAAAAGCGCCCCAAAAACACCTCCTGTATCTTCTTTGCTGCCAAACCCAACGCCCGACACATCTTCTTCACCTAAACTAACTTTAGGTACTGATTCAAGCTCAGGAACACAAAACACCGCGCTGGTGCAGACGTCAAGAAGCGCTTGCAAAGACATCTGGGACATCCTCAGCGAGGGCAATGAAGAGAGAATCAACAAGCTGACAGACCCAGAGGTGGTGCAGAAAGTTTGCATTAACACCACCTTTGCAGCTCGAGGTTTTTCTGGACAAAAGGAAAGCAAAAATCTCTGGAAAACAAATGACAAGTTTCTATGGAGGAAATGACACAATAAAGCCTTTTAGAATATTATTTTATTTTAGAAGTGTCAACCGGCAATGTTGCCCAAATACTCAGCTTGGTTAAACTCTGAAATTCAGATTGTACATATTTTAAAGTTTGTTTTTGTATCCATGATTGTGCATAAAAGGCACAATCATGGTGTGAATGATTGTGCCTTTTATGCATCAACTTAGTGAGGTGCAAAATAACCTTGTATTCACTAACTTAGGACTGTTTTGCTGTTGCAAAGCTGAAGTTGAAGACAGTGGCTCTTGGGGATTGATTTTTTTTTTTTAACATCACTGTTAAAATATTGTGTGCTGTAAATGGTCAGATTCTCCTGCAGTTTTTTACTCTGTTATCCGAGTTGTCAGTTGTGCCACAAAGGTCCCCAAAAAGTGACACCTTCTGAGCGAAAATAACAAGCAGTTAATGATCTTGGGAAGGTTTGAATGGATTGTCCTTACGTTCCTCCGTTTGAAACTCTATTTACTTTTTTTTTTGGCTCTTTCCTTTTGTTTATTTTGTTTGTATTTCCTTGTAATTCCTGCAAAGCACTTTGTATTGCCTTGTTGCTGAAAATGTGCTATATAAATAACATTACAATACATTACATTTTATTTTTACACGTCATATTCAAACTCTTGCATCTCCTGCTTGCATCATTCCCGTAACACAAAAGCGAAGTCAGGCGGCTCATTTGTGCGTTAATTATTTCACGAGCATGTCGTGACACACAGCTGTGTTTGACCCCTTTCAGCTATTGTGCTGAGGTAAACTGACACCCCAAAAGAAAATCTGCGCTCCGTGCTGTGTTTAGCAGAAATGGGAAAGTTCAGATAGCCATCAGTAAACAAGAGACAGGAACGGATGTCTCAAAAGACTGCACAAGATGTTAAAAAGCTTGTGTTCGTACTACTGGGTGGCAGATAGCTTCATGCACATGTATGCTGCGGCCACACCCGTGTTAAGTCGTACACAGGAAGAAATAAAACACCTTTTATTCCCCAGAACCCTAAACCACTTCCTTGTTACTTCTTTTTCTTTCATCTGCAGATTTGCAGATTCCAGTTTTTTTGTTTATTGTTTTTGTCATCAAAGGAAAAAAAAATTTTCTAACACCCGATTGCTGGGAACGGTTTATGTCCAAACAAACAATGCCCTAATTGTATCTTATATTTAAAGCCATCTGTATAAGTTTGCCAATGATGGAAAGCCAAGTAACGGTTACCCTGTAGATATCAGGCTGTGGCACCTAATTTGGTTTTACAAGACTGTTTATGGGACTTTGACATCCTTTTTGAGCTAGATTGCCACTCATCTTTGCTTCCAATCCAAACTTTTTGAACTCTGGTTAAAAACTTTGTCCACAGATGGAAAACAGTTGATTTTAGTCACTTGTTAATACATGCAAACTTGTAGTTTTCTTCAGCCTGAATGAAAATACTGATTTTTATTGGAGCTTTTATGTATTCTACTGTTGATTTGCAAAAAGCAATAACGGATTCAAATGTAAGCACCAAAGTTTTGTTTGTAAAATTCCTTAAATCTATCTATTATTATAGGTCCTCACAAAGTGATGGTCGATCATGCGCATAAAGCCTTTAGAGAATCACTGTATTCATTAGGGAACATGCTGATTTTGTTTGAGTCATTAAACATATAACGTATGTGGGAAGAAATATTACCCAACATTTTAGCGCAAGATTTCTTAACAGAAACTTTGGGGCATCTCATCAAGCTAACAGCTGCAGTGGAGGGGTGCAGAGCTCTCCTGTTCTTACCGTAACAGGCAGAGGAGGTCTCTACATTAGAAAAACACCTATCTCCCTTCATTAGGAAATTACACACAATTTGCCCCTCATTCCTATCCAGTTAACCAGGAAACTGTTAGCTGTAATTTGGGTTAATACACTGGCTCCTGGGTCCTTCCGCTCCCCATTGTGCCCCATCATAAAAGAGATATAATGCAGAGGCATAAAAACGTCTGCCAACCGAGTGTCTAATACACTGACTCACACAGTAAGGGAGGCTAATCCCTCGTTTTGTTTGCTCACATAGATCATCACTGGAAATCAAAAATGTTAATGAATTGCACTGGAAAGATTTCACAATATTTGTATGGAGCTCTTGCTATTAAAATTTGAAAAGACTTTTAGGATAGGATAAAAAGAAAAAAATCTACTCAAAAAGAGCAGGGTAGCAAGAAGTAGAGGGAGGTCTGCTCTTTTGCTTCTTACAGGCAAAAGGAATGGAAAACTGTGTGTTTTACCATGGGGTAAATATTGAGAGAGTAGAGATATAAACGAAGTGAAGAACTGCCTGCGTCTCTGTTGCTCTGCCAAAAGCATGTGCGTCACTTGATCCATTGTTTAGTGCGGAGAGGTCTCTGCAAGCAGGCGGCTGCCTCCCCGCTCCAGCTGCGGCCGCTCCACTGTTTATGTTTGCAGGGCCCTTCGCCTTGAAGTGAGGCTATGCAAGCAAAGCCCAGCCATATGCGAGTGTTTGGCCAGCAGGAGAAAAAAAAATAAAAATCACCAATCCTCTCTTTTTTTAATCCACACTTCTACTGTTTCTCACCCTCAAGTTCATTTTTATTTATGTCTTTTTTAGCTCTTATTTTATTTACTTCCCACCAGACATTAGCCACCAAGCTAATGTTTGGTGGGCTGCTCATTTGGGGAAGTGCAAAGGTTGTAGTAATTGTCTTCTATAAAAATGTTGGTCTTGGATGGGGGTGGAGGGGGGAGGGGGGCACAATGTTTAAAACTTTTGGAGCTCAGTGTCAGATGATTTCACCTAATGTAAGGGTGAAAAGCACATTGGCAAGATAGTTCATCAGAAAGTGGTTTGCAAAGTTTGTAAAAAATTTAACCTTTTCACCTTTTGTAATGTAAAACCACATGCTTTATTGTTTTCTATTATGATTTTATGTAACAAACCAGCATAGAGTCAAGCATGTTTCTGAAGTGTAAGGAATATGGCTTTCAGAAAGCATTGTCAGTCCTGTTTATTTTGATATCCTTAATTAAAAGTCATGGAAACCAACCACAATACTGGCTTGAAAGGTCTAGAATAAAGTTGTAGAGAAGTTTATAGCAGGATTATAAAACATAAATCCAATCTGCGTACTCCTGTAAACCTAACCAAGAAAAGGACGACCAACAAAACTGACAAGCCAGGTGAAAAGCTACGATAACCCTGGAGGAGCTACATAAGTACACAGCTCAGTTGGTAGAGTGCTGACAGGACAATTATTATTTACACACTTTCCAGGCCTGGTCTTCATAAAAGAGTGACAAGAAAAAAGCCATAAGAAGTCTTGTTTTCCACAAAGTAAGAAAAACTCAATGTAAACATGTGGAAGAAGGTGCTTGGGTCAGACATTTTTGACTTGCATGCAAAGTGCTTAGTGTGACAGAAAACTAACACACCATGCATAGAGTGATACATGGTTAGGATCATTCTGACTAGATGCATTTCTTCAGCAAGAACAGGAAACAGGTCAGAGTTGATTTGAACATGGACGGCGCTAGATACAGAGCGATCATGGAACAAAACATGTTAGTGGCTACAAAATAGTTGAAATTTTGATAGACGATCGTCTTCCACATGTAACCAGAACCGAATTGAAATGGTTTTGGTTGAAGCAAATTAATATGTTTGAACAGCCCAGTCATAGTCTCAATCTAAATGCAATAAAAAATTGTAGCAAGCATGTTGAAAAAGTTATTTTAATGCAATTTGACTGCGCTAGAAGTATTTTGGCAGTGAATGAGCCATGAGAATGACTTCTCCCCTTACTCTTTAGATTTAGTATTTGAATATTGTTCTCCATGTGTTTTACAATGATTCAGTGTTTGGTTCTGATTTATCTCCAAAGACCCCCGTTAAATACATTGAACTTTTGATTTGGCAAAAGATGGAAAAAGTTCAGAAGAGATGAAGACTTTTGCAAGCATCCAAACATGCATCAAAGTTTTCCAGTTTTTGTTGTTCCAACCGTCAGTAATCTAATAATTGCAACACCAATATTTTTGTGCAAAATCAGTAGTTTCCATTATTGGCAGATACAAAGATACCACTGTTGGACTGAATCAAGGATAAAAGGGTGAAAGGATTCCAATCTCCATCTTAAATTCCTCAGTCAACCTGGATAATTTCTTGTGTGGCAAGCTTCCCTGCGTCAAAGCAAGTCTGTGTGTTTCCGAGGGTTAGCTGTCCTGACCTTGACTTCTGGGTGGGCTGCGTAGGCCATGTGCTTGCCTTGGAACATTGCTTCTGTTTGCTGAAACAACATGCAAGCGGTGTCAACGCAGGAGAATGGAGTGCCACAGAGAGCATTATCACAAGCAGTACTTCACTCCCTTTTTTAGACGCAGTCACAGACTCACATATAAAAAAATTAAGCACAGTAAAAAAAAACAACAAAAAAACGTCTTCCGAGACTTTCTTTTTTCTTTTTTCTTTTAGTAAAGTAAAAAAATTTTATCTGCCACAGGACGTGCTCTCATCTTTTTTGTCCTTAAATTTAATCCCACTGATAGAAAAACGATGAAAAAGGGTACCTTGATTGAATTTGACCTTTTTTATGGACAGTAATAATAACAGTAATTAACCCTGTTTGATATTTGTAATGCTTTGATATAAGACATCAAAGAGTTGCCATAGTTGCATTGGCACCAGGCGAGCCAAGACCACCTAAGATGCAGAAACCCCCTGTTCTTGAGAAAGCAGGGTAAACAACTTTTGATTTCAAGCAGCAGTTGACACAGACATGCAGCTTCAGCAGGTTTTTCAATCTTAGATCAAAGATAAAAGTCCTCCAAGAAATTTCTAAATTAGATATGGCTTAATATTAGCTGCCATCTTGTTACTTATTTATTCCAAAGCACTCATGTTGTATACTCTTATGCATGTTTATCTTTGCAATAGATGCATTGAAACTCCCATTAGAGAAAGTTCAGAGTAACAACCCCGCTTTTATTTCATAGTCTTTGCCTGTTCTGCCATCTGGTGGCGATTTTCAGCATTGCAAGGTTCATATTTTAAAGTTGTTAAAGAAAACCTTAAAGAATCTTCTATAGGCTTCTAGATTTTAAATTAGAGTGCATAATCCTAATTTATAAAAATTACATATTTGTAAATAATAATAATAATAATAATAATAATAATAATAATAATAATAATAATAATGTATCTAAATTTTATAAATACAAATTCTTGCTTATATAGAATAATGGGAATGAATGACAGAATTAATAAGCAAATAAATAAAATACCTAAAACGGTTAGCATTTGCTTTAGGCAGTGGATTGAAATTATGAGTGACACGATTGAAAGTGAACAAAACACAGAAAGCCGTCTGACACTGTTAGAAAGCAATCTAACCTCAATTAGACCATTGATTCTGCAAAGCAGGAAATCCATCAAACAAACAGAAATCAACAAATAAGAGATGGATGTGGAGAATGGAGTGAGAATAACACGAAACACAACAAAACATGGTCGAAACAAGATGAAAAATCCAAAAGTAAGAACTGTAAATGGTAAAAAGTGACATAATCTAGCACACAGACAATCAAAAATCACTGGAAAATACAGAGTACAATAAGGGCATTAATAGTAGTGAAATCTATGTAATGACAATGAAAATTAAATGATAAAATCAGAACATGAATACAAAGCAAACAGGCCAGGATGAAGACATATATAAATGTCAGTTCCACCCTCGGAAAATATTGATCAAATAAAGTGACCTGTAGGGGTTCATGCAGAATGGAAATGTCAGATTTAGCATTTTCTTGATAAACCGATGTTAAAGGTGTGAGGTCATGTTAAAATGTGAAACTTTCAATAAATTTACATACAATGAGTCTTCTGATTAGCTACTCTTTTTTAAATTAGTTTTTGAAAAACATGGGAGGACATTTTTCAATAAAATTACTTGATCTTTCACATTTTTTAATATACCTGGTTATGCTTGAGGTTTTAGAGAACTTGATGTGTTGGGGGTCTGTAGGTTTCTAACTAACTGAACTACAACAATAATTTCTAGCTATATTTCAAAAACAATAGTTATGTTTATCAGCTTACCTTTGCAAAATTATAACTGCAAATGTTATAACAGAACATTTCACGGTCTTTGTTAGAAATTTTATGTAACAGACACAAAGCCTCCACCAGCTTTGCACTAAGATCCTTGTGCAAATTTGAACTTGGAAGAACTGTTGAATCCTTGTTCTATTCTCATCTAAATCTTCTTGCTTCTTGTTTCAGCGACTAAAAAACACACAATTTTGACGGATGCACTCATCAGAATTCTTTAATATATTTAGCTTTATCAACAGCGTAAATTGTTTCCTTTTTTCAACAAGAAATCTATGCTGAAGACAAGAAGCCCAATGCTTATACATATTGGATCATTCGGAACAATTGTTTAGTTTCAGTCAGATTGGATGGAGAGCATAAATTTTCAAATCTTTGTAAATATTCATCAGTGGATTTAGATCTGGAGTTTAACTGGGCCATTCTAACACAGTGAAATGCTTTGATCTAAACCACTGCACAGTAGCTTTTGTTGTGTGCGCTCAGTGTTACTGCCGTTCTGTCCTCTTGCACACCCTGATGGTGCTTTCAGGGCGATGTGCAACGTTATTTTCTCACAATATAGCACTTTGCCCGTGAGAGTTTCCTGTATGTTACCATTCACGGCCTCTGCCTCTTCTTCACTCCCATCATCATCCTCATTTAACTGTTGTATGTATGTATTTCCTGAATTTTAGACAGGGATGTCCGACAAGTCCAATAAGTTCACAAGTGTGGACTTGTTTAGTTTGTAGAGCTCCCCCTTCTGGCTGAACTGTGTAGGACAGTTTATTAATGCCCTGGCTCTCCAGAGGAAAGGTGTTCAGGTTGTTCCTCTGGAACTGGTTGCTAAACATCATGTAGCCATATCTCTGATGGATGGAGAAAGTTTGGAGGTCAGACTTTCATACGTTTGCGCTTTGATTTAATGCATCTGCGGCAGAGGAAGGTCACTGGCCTGCAGTGGTTTGCCATGATATAAACTTTATGAAAACTTTTCAGTAGTGTGAGCGTGGATTTTAAATGTGCTGCAGTGTGTTTTAATCCTTCCCTCAGAACTAGCTTTGCCTTCTCACTACTTGCATCTTCCGATGTACTGCTGTACACCTTCCCTGTCTCTCTTGAAGTATTTCCACATCAAGATGGGTTCAGGCTTTTTTGCAGTGTCAAGTTTCCACCAAACATAGCTAAGCTAGTTTTTCATCTGACCAGAGCACCATCTTCTCCACTGTGACCCTCAAACCCGAGGTGCTCTGTTAAATGGTTTTTTTATAAGCTTAGTCACATAAAAGTCAGCTTTGAAAATTTTTGAATCACAAAAATATTTCCCAGAGCCACAACATGCCACAACACCTTAAGCATGTTTTATTAAAGAATGGTGCATTTATAACTTTTATCTATACCAACCTTTCACCTCATTGATGCTTCTTCCTCTGTCTTACTGATTGCCACACCTTAAAATCATCTCATTAATTGTCATGTAGGACAAATCAAGACTGTCCTTCTTTGAGTAGCTGCCATTTAGTTTTAGTTTGAAAAAGTCAAAGCAAGTATGGAGGATCTAAGCTCAGGGTCACTCTGACCATCTCCATCTCCTTCTCCCATCCCCTCCACTATCTTTGATGGGGGAGGATTGTACATCATGGCTGTCTAAACATGCTGCCTGCCTATGATTTTGGCTTTTCTCACAGCACAAAAGGCCATGTGAACCTGACCGTGCAGACAAATAACCGGACGTCTATGTGGTTTTATCATTGTACGTCATTTGCAGCATGTCATCTTGGCGTCTGTTTCCATTCTGAACCAAACTCCAGCTTGATATGACGTTCACTTTCCTTCACTATGCGGTTTGTGCAAGGTGAGTATGTTTAGGACACCAGTAAGATACCAGACTCAGAAACTAAAAGAAAATGCATTTTTTTTTTTTCATGATTTATAACAGGATGTGAAATCATGTTAAAGTATTTAGGACACACAGTGAAAGAATTTATATTTTTCAACACATTTGGACATATAGATTTGTCAGAGATTCTATAAAAATGGAAAACTGAAAGAAAAGACTTCTTTTTTTTCTGTAAAATGCAAAACGACAAATACAGTTTCTGGCTGAGAAGAAATTAGGACACCCACACATTTATTCCTACTTGTGATGGCTAAAATTACGCCCACATACATCACGTCATTGCACATGATTAGAACGTTGTTGCTTTGCACTGCAGACATTTAGGTGAGAGCCAAACGGCTGTCTGAGGTCCTGAGAGAGAACAACAATGGCAGCTTCTGAGTCTTGTTCGGTATTTAAAGATGTCTCACAAGAACTAAAATGAGTGCGTTCCACTGTACAGAAAACAGTGTATTAGTGAGACATTCAGAACAACTGCGTACATTCTCAGGTCAAGAAAATACACCCTAAAATCAAACCAGACGCTTAAAGAAGTCCATCTCATGAAAACGCTCACTTCACAGGACATACAGTAATACAGTAGGCTCTTATTTATAAGACCGGGCCCCTTAACTGCCACCCTCAAAAAGCTTACAGCGACCTCATAGGTACTTGAGGTCACCTGTGTCCTCATGACACTTAAGGTGTTTAAGCAAATTAAGTAAATCCGTCAAGGGGCTCGCTGAGTGTTAAGACACTGGACCGAGTTAGAGCTTAACCGTAATCTGATTGAGATGCTGCAGGTTGACTTGAAAGAAATATTGTCGATAGGCTACTGTCACAAATATATCCGTTTCCCTCAAAATGAACCAGCGGAGAGCAATGACGAGTTATACAGAGCTGCATTTTATTTTTAATCGCTTGTGATACATTTACCTGACATCTATTTGAACAACACTTTAGCAGATACAACATAGTTTGATAAATCAGGACATAAAACACAAAGAAACAGGAATTATGACAAAACCTATATTTAAACAGTTGTTTATTGTACAAGCAGTTTGTACAATAAAGCTATGTAGCTGCGCGTTAGTGAGTTATGCTTCATTTATTGAGGGTTTGTTTTTACACATTTGGAAATAACAATAAATCGTAGGTCTTTATAATTTTAGCCATAAATATGTATATACAAAAACACACACACACAAAAAAATCATAATAATCAACTCCTTCTGTTGTTCACAGCATCCATCAGTTCTATAATTAAAAGTGGATTCAACAATTTCATGTGTTCCTATTTTTTCATACCGTTCTTAGATTCCATTTTTGACTCAGAAAGTGACTCCCTCTGACCTGTTTTCTTTTTAACGTAGTCCTGTAAGCCTTGCAGCACAATCTCAGCATAGACAAGCTTAAGAGGAATAGACTGCAGCAACCAGGCCTAAATGAACAACACAAAGACAACCATGAGGATAACTCAGTCTGCCAGCACACAGTGCCTTGTCCAAACTCTTCCAACTTTCTCAGCAATTTCTCATGTTTCAGCCACAAAATTCAGTGCATTTTCTTGTCTGAAAGAAATATGCAAATTAATATGTAGCAGTGAAAAGGACATGCGAGCTTTGCGCATAAATAGACTGAAATTTTAGTCCATTCTTCTTGCAAAAATATCAACAGCCTAGCTGAGCCGATTTGGTGCAAGTAGTTGCACCAAATCTGTTTTTGGAAGTGTCAATGTGAAGGGGGTTGATAATAATTTCATGACACTTTAAAACATTTTTACACGAAAACAATTTTAAAAAACAAATAGCATTATTTTTCCACTTTGCAAATATATATATTTTTTTGCCTAATAAATAAACATGAGAAAATGTGGAAAGTTCAAGATGTTTGAATACTTCTGCAAGGCACTGTTCTGTTACTTGGCATCATGAGATACTTTTGTAAATTGTTTTACCAGGAGTGTGTGGCAGACAGTGCCGTTGATTTTGTCTCCAGCTCTGACGTACTGCAGGGATTTTTGTACAAAGTATTCTGGCAGCAGAGTCACCATGTTCGTCTTTTGGAAACCCGCCATCCGAGTGGAGACCCCGAAAGGAGCCACTGCCTGAGAAAACATTCAGAATGTGCTTCAGGTTCGCAGCAAACAGTTTCAGCCTATTTGTGGTCCAGAGTTTTTCAGAGAAGGTCTGAAAGAATGTTGTGGTACCTGTATGATGATCCCGCTATCTCTGTACTCTGCTTGGAGACCTTGAGAAAATCTTTCCACAAAGACCTGCACAACCCGACATTCATGCAAAGGTTATAAATGATCCAATCAGATGACCTGCAAAATATCTTAGATGGATCATTTTACCTTTGATGCAGCATAAAGGGTATAGAGTGGAAAGGGAAAAGAGGCAATTCCTGAAGCAACATTGATGATCACCCCTTTATTCCTGCAGAGCCAAAGAAAAATTCAAAATTCAACAGCTGCAAACATATTTGTTGAAAACTGAACTGCGTTGAACAGCATATTATAATATAACTCTGTTAAACATTACATCTAATGAAGAAAACATGGGTAGGAGACCTGTTCTCCATGCCTGGGAGGATTATTTTGCACATCTGAAGACAAATGAAAACAAGGTCAGATTCGAGAGAAATGAGAGTATACAGCAAGTGTCTCAAGACTGAGGAAACTGTCAGTCAAATAAAAGTTAAATATATTTCTCTTTTGTATTTTACAGAACTGATGTAACAGAAACTCTCTTACCTTGCACAACGTTTTCACATTGCAGTTTATCACCTTCGTTATTGTCTGAAAATACACATTAACACCTGTCTCAGTAAAAGGTTCAGGACATTAAACTCAACTTCAGAACATTTAATATTGAAACAAATTGTTTTACATTTTATTTTAAAGGAAATGTAAAAGTTTGTTTACTATTAGAAAGAACCCTGAGATGAAACCACTCAGAAAGTGCTGAATCAATCACCATTTTGTTTGTCTTGTGTATAAAACTAGAGGATTAGTCATTTAAATTATTGAGAGTTTCACTTTTTGAATTAAATTAGTGGGGGGGGGGATCTTTTACATTATATTCTGATTTCCTGAGATGAACCTGTTATGCATTTAAATAGAAATATTCATTTTCTCTTGGGACAAGCGGATTTATTCAAAACAAACATCTTTCAAAATGATGTGTTTATATCTGTACGTGTGCATGTTAATGTCAGGTGGATATCAAGTTAGTTCCTAAAAATTCACATGGGCTCTCATGTGCAATCTTGTGAAATATCACTGACCTTGTCCAGCTCCTCAGAATCGAGAAACTTACAGGGGACGAAGGTGGGGAGCACCCCAACGTTGTTAACTGTGTACGAGGAGACAAAAGATGTTGTTTCGGAGAAAGAATATTCCTTCATAATTATGCTTTGAATATTAAATAGAGGAAAAAATATGAAGGCCTGACCTAAAACGCCAATGTTAAGGTCTTTTAACTCTTCCTCTATTTCCCTGAAGATATTCTCCTCACTGAAGTCTGCCACAATCACCTTCACCCTCCGTCCTGTGGTTTCACCTGAGACAATATCAAACACTGACATTACTCCGAACAACAGCCATCTATAAAAAAAAATGATTATTCATACATTTGTAGGTGTTTTTGCAACTACAAACAAGCAAGTGTTATACCTATTTCCTCTGCCACCTTTTCCAGCGTTGCTTTAGTTCGACTCATGATGACAACATTCATTCCTCGGTCAGCAAGCTGAGAAGCGGTGTGTGACGGTTAAAATCAGGAACAAAAATGTCCACATGCAAATATTAGTGAACAGAGTTCAAATAAAAGGTAAGTATATTTAGGTTGCAAATTTAAATGCAAAAAAATAAATAAAAAAAAGTTTATCACATTGTTTAAACAGTTACTTACTGCAAATGCATAAGCTCTTCCTATGCCTTCTGACGCACCAGTCACCACTAAAAGAGAGGAGGCAAAGAGTAAGATATTCAAATCAACTGTTTCTGTTTGCAGCTGTTTACAACTCAACACTAGGGGCGCTGTCACTCTCCAGCTCCTTCTGAAGGTCCTTCCAGCGCTGTCAGAAGGACTTTAGGGCCCCGTTTCAGAAAGCAGGATGAGTGAAAATCCTGAGTAAGTTCAAGTTGACTATGGGTTTTCGGTTTCTGAAAGCCAGACAGCTGTTATCCTGAGTCAGCTTTTTACCGCAACTTACTTCGCGAACCATCTCTGCTCGGCATCATGATTGTTTGAGGAAATCCTGAGTTTGTCCTATCATTTTGCTGGCTGGCACAAGGAAAGTTTCAGAAACGGTGCTTCCTTTCCTGTGGGAGCCTGTAAAAGTTGGACAGGATATATTCTCTATCGGAAGAGGGCGATCACACCTCGAGTGGATGTTTTTCGTTTCCGGGTTATTTAAAGCGTTACCGTTTTCAATTTATCTCAAGGAAGTCCCCCCATTTTTGATGAGGTACCCATGAGGGCAGAACTTCGACTCGGCAGGAAATTTAATGTTTTTGATTGTTGATTCAATGTTGCATAACTCTGTGCTTTTGTGTTTAATGATGTAAAGCACTTTGAAATGCCTTGCTGCTGAAATGTGCTATACAAATAAAATGTGATTGATTGATTGATTGATTGATTGAATTAAATTTCCGCCTGTAGTCACATTGAAACAAAGAGGTTATCTTTGTGCTGCTTCGTTTTTATACCAACTGGATGCTGTCGGGAAAGTTACTGTACCACCTAAGCTGATCAACAGCAGAGGTGGATGTGGATCAATTAGGCTACTCATGTCTATAAAGTTCTCCTTAGCAGAATAGTGTGTGTCTCTACCTGTCATGGACGCATGGTGTTCTATCTCGGACATGTGCTCTCCATTAAATATCTTTTTTTTTCCTGTTTTATGTTGTTGGTATCAAGCACAAATTGTTCAGTTTTAAGTGAATTATATTGAGTAATGTAGCATTTTAAACAAGAGCCCCCCCCCACCCCCACCATCAGACTATAGATAATTGTGAATTGAAACTACAAACATTGTTGGTATTGCAGCATCAACAGTATTGCCTTTGTTTTTTAATATATTATCCTTTTGGCATCATTGAAATGTATAATTCCAGTGGTAAGCAACAATGGTCATTTTAAGGTTCTTAAAGTGAGGTTCTCCCCTTCTGAAAACCCTGAGTATCAGAGAGCCGGGTAGGCTTATTCAGAGTAACTGCCTTCTCAGAGCTTGTTAACCCTCCTTTCTGAAATAGGGCCCAGGACTGCCTGCGTTAATGTTTGTTTACACTTCAGTCCATTTTGTTCTTACTCACTGTGCTAAAACAACATGTTCCTCAGCTGATAAAATGTTTGCTGAGAACAAACAGAAACTGTTTCCAAGGGCTCACAACATCACAACACTCCCCTTTGGTTCTGACAAACAAATAAAATCACACACACACATATATATATATATATATATATATATATATATATATATATATATATATATATATATAGGTTAGGTTACTCGCTTTTTCATGATCAGCTTTCAATGCAAAGGAATGAATTTCAAATGGTTTTACATCCTTTTCCAGACTGATGAGCAGCAAAAGTTGCTTTTCTAAAGTTATTGCTGGTGTATTTCCTCTTTGTGTAACCTTGTCATATTGAATGAATTTCAGCTACAGTAACTTGAAATCATTGTTTTTCCACATCACCCCATCAATCTTCAACATCATCTTGGAGAATCTTTTCTAAATGTTTTCTACAATGTTGCATCAGTTCCTTGAGGTGTGCAGTCAATCATTTCTGCAATGGCATTTTAATCTGGTGGGGAACTGGACTTTAACTGGGTCATTGTATTGTCTTTCTCTTGTTTTCCTGGCTCTGTTACTCACTGGCAGATTACTTTGGGCAGTTTTACAGATAATGAAAAGATAATGAAAGTGCATTTTGTTCTTGATAAATCAACATGAGTGTGTTGTTTTGTTGTTCAGTGTAGTGGAAAGACATGAGAGTTAATTATTAATTATTGCTGTTTCATTTTTCTGCTTTGGTCATGGGTTGGCAGCAATGGACCATTGGAAAGAAAAGCAAAAGCTGTGTGTCTTCCGGTAAAGATGTGGGCTTGAAGGTTTTGTTTTTTATATTAAAATATATGGGTAAGCGTCACTTTGATTTTGACTTTGCTTTGAAATCCCTGTGATTGCTCTCTGAAACTGCTAGCATGAAAAAATCGACTGTTTCAAATCAACACAGACTTGGTACAACTCTCTCCCTTTGCAATCTTGCATCACCTACTTTTCTCTGAACACGATTGAAATGCTGGTTGACAGAGAGCAAAGATTAAGTTTTTCTTTCCAGATTATGTTCTCTAAAGCATGTTACTGTCAGATTTTGAGCCTTAAAGTCAGATGTTACACTCAATGAATGCCTGTTCTTCCAACAACTGCAGATGAACAGTCCAGTACAGAGTAAACACATGCCAGTAGAATCCCTCAATGCATGACTAAATCCCAATTCCCAATTAAACACTTTCCAGTTGCGCTGAACATCCAGATGTTAGATGGTTTCACCGGGGAGCTGACGTGTACAATATGCTGCAAAAAAACAAAACAACTGCTGGAACATGACAACAAACAGATGCTCAGAAAATACAAAGACAGGAAGGAAGAAGGCACCTTCAGATGCAATAAAAAAGACTAAGAAATTAGATAAATCATTAAACATTCAATGATATAATTAATAATCAGCTGTATGTATCAATTTAGTAGCCCTTCACATCACTTAGTACCCATGAAGTAATCCTCAGTTTCAAAAAGGTTAGTGACTCCTTAATTGCACTTTATTACTGGGACTGCTTAATGGAAAATCAGGGTAATCAGTTTCAGGGGTTTGAACTTTAGTTGCAAAAGAGCTTCTTTCTCAACAAAATGGGCTGCAAAGGTTATATTTTCAAAATAAAATAACAAGACAGACAGCAAACAGAGAAAAACATTATGTAGTTTCGATTCCTGATTGTTATTCACAATAAAACAACCACATTAAAATTTCGTTTAAAAGCTGTAAATGGTAAATGCCACTACAGGATTCTACATTTGACAAGACATGATTAAAGTGCATGGAGCCAAAACTCCAGGAAGTTGAAAAACAATAACATTTTTTTTGGCCTGTGGTCAATGTTTTTTCATTGTCTACTTTGCAGTAATTATTTCACAATGCTGTCGCCATGAGGATTTCTCCCAAAGTTCTCACTTGCTGATTCATAATGGATGAAAATAATCTTAACAGGTTCACAGCAGGAGAACTCATCCCAATTTAAGGCGCATTTCAAACTCTTTGAGTTTTTTCACATTTTATCACAACTGTTATGAAGGTCTACAAACAATTCCTAAACATGCAATGTGATTCGAGATCTACAAATACATAATTGCTTCCATTTCTGTATAGCAAAGCGGTTTATCTTAGCATTTAAGCCTACAATGTCTTGAAAAAAATATTGACTCTCCCTTGAACTTTTTCATTTTGTTATATCACAACAAACATTGTTGTATTTTGCTGATATTTTTATGATAGTACGGCACAAAGTAGTGTATAACCGTGCAGTTAAATGAATAAAAAAATAAAATGAATTTTTTTTTTTTTTTTTTTTTTTTTTACAAATTACACCATTGTGGATCTTGCACAGGGAAACTGGTCAGAGTTGATTTTTTTTCTTTATTCCTATGGTAAAATCTGGTGGGTTCAGCATCTTTTTGTGTCAACACCTTTATTCCGCAGGATCAGAGCTGATGAGAGTATTGCTGGAGTTAAATATTGGAAAATTCTGGGATTAATCTGAGACTTAAGACTGGGGTGAAGGTTTACCAACAACCCCAAAGAAGGGGCAGAGTAACAAGCAAAGGAAATGTTTTATATCAAAGCATGTCCATGTTTTAGAATTGTCCCAGGCTAAACCTAAATGCAATTGAGAATTTAAGGGATCTGAATAAATTTGGAAGGCAAATACATATATGTAAGGCAAATGTATTCAGATCCCTGAATATAAGAAGGATATCATATGCATATGATCACTTGCATGTGACCAGTTCTGACTATTTTATTCTGAGACAAACCACTGAAAATCCTCCAAATACAGTAGTCAGTGTCAAGTCAGATGGCAAGAGGAACCATGTAGAACATTTAGCAACAAACAGTACACAATACATCTGTTCTCTTATTCATTGCGCACAACAAAATAGCTATAATGTTCTGCTGTCATAATCTTCAAACTGAATTTTGACATGAGAAAAAAAGGAGGGAAAACATAACAAGTTTCCCTCGTTCTACAGGCTTCTGGAGATGTGTTGTTGCTTTTTTTTTTTTTTTTTTTTTTCATTTTTCTTGGGCCCGGGAGATCCTACTGATACACCTATCATTTTTTCCCTCCTAGGAAAA